>NC_136614.1:36463307-36523307 GCF_933228915.1 Telmatherina bonti | reverse complement strand
TCCCAGTAGAGACAGAGATCCATAAATACATTAATCTATGTTCATTTCTAAGGACAGGGACGTGGTTATTTTAAATAAAAATACAAAATAAAATCAGGTAAACTTTATTGTACTCTAACCCAAGCTAGCAGCAGTAAAGCAGTAAATACAACGAGGAGCCTCTTAGTGAAGGACATTTAGGGACATCGGCACAGTTTGGCCAGAGAACTTTACATCCCAACAGATTTCTGACGGTTCTAACGCATTCATGGCTGAAAATAAAAAGAGTTTTCCAGACAAGCTGAATGAAATAAACGGCCTCATATCGCAGAAGACCAACTCTGAGACCCGGAGATCTTTTCCTTTGTCTTGTCCAGACTTAAACGTTCCTAAACGTTTTGGTGCGCGCCCGCCCGGCCTGCCCGCCCACCCGCCCGCCCGCCCGCCCCCCCCCTGGCCGCCCGCCCTGGCCGCACCCAAACAAAGCAGCGTCCCGCGGCCAGGACCAATCCCAACGGCAGCGTCGGGGAAGGAGGACTCACTGAGCCACAGCAGATTGGGGGGATTTAGGGAGCTCGTCTGCCAGCAATAAAAGGCTGAAACAGGATACTTGGTGAGATTAATTACCTAGATAGGCCACGATAATGCCATTTAAATGGGAAAGTAATTAAAGTGCACCTTCCATGAAAATTATTCATTGCTGACGGATTGGGTGACAGACAAATCAGGAGCCATTTACAGAAAAGCTACAGGTTAAGTGCTCCGCGCTGCTGCTCCGAGACCACCGCCGCTTTATTGCAGCTGCTGAATCTTGCTGCTTCGCCCAGCTCTCATCAAATTACTGCCAGCATGCAAGGGGGGGGGGGGAGTGGAAAGAATGGGCTCCCAGGTAACGTAAAACCAGGGACAAATGCTACAAAGGAGGATCCGCTTAACTAGAAAACGACACTGGCTGCCAGTGGTCAGTGGGGACTCCTCTGAATCAATCACTCCCTCTGTTTAAGACCACCGTGGAAGATTAGGACACAAAACGGGAGAAATCAATGGCCGCATTGTTCCCCAAGTGTTACTTTCACAAATGCACAGAACGGTGTCCATTAAGTGATATAAAGTGTCAACAAAGTGGATATATAGGTTACCACTGAGCAGCTAGCTACGGATCACTGCTGTCTAGTCATCACCAAACGGCTCTGCAGCCTCTCGTCTCCAACTTTCTACTGCAGCAGCGAACTGGAGGACAGGAAGGCAGAGCCCGTCTGAAAATGCCTAAGTAAGGCCCAATATTTGATTCTCACCAAATGCAGAAGCACAGAGGCTGCTCTCAGACTGCTCAGCTTCTGTTCCTGTGTGCTGCTGCGCCGTCTCTTCCCCCTCCTTCCTTCTGCACCGAGAGATTCCACTGCCTGTTGTTCTCTCTCAACGTCTAAGTAGGTTTGTACACCTGGGACGCCACAGGATCATCCCACATTCACCAAATGTAGCGGAACAAATGAATGGAGAGAAATTAAAACTGGGGATGAACTCGTGAAGAACAAGGATAAGACAAACTGGGCAGATTATTTCCCACCGTCCCCTTATCGCAGACCAGAGCTTCCTTCTGTCTTCATGATACGAGTTGAAACGTAATGAAGGAAAAAGAGTGAAAAATGAAAATGTTCTTTCCACCGGAGCTTTGGGGAGTTTCACAGCTAGCTCGCCTGGTTCCATAAAGACCGAGCTGCTGCTTTAGCTCCGCTAGCGCAGTTCATTAGTGCTGATGAGAGAGATGTCAATCAGACGGACTCCAGAGTCACTCCACATCAGCTGGATGTTGTGATGTGGCTGCAGCATGGATCTGCCGTCAGGCAGCTGATCAGGAAGCAATCCCATGTAATGATCAGGTTGTCTGAGCAACATATTCTCCCTCTGACATCATTTACAGCGACGGCTCTGATCTCCAATCAGTCAAGCTGTCAAACACCTGAAATGATGGAATAAAAAATGTTCCTCCTTTCGATCCTTTTATTGACATTTAGCTGCCATCAACCTGAAAACATCCAGACCCAAAACCACCTGCAGAACGCTCTAGCATGCCTACAGGAAGCCGGAAGGGTCAATCTGCTGCGGCAGGAAGTTGCTTTCCATCACCAGGTCCTCCATGCCTCAAATGCGCGCACGCACGCACGCACGCACGCACGCACGCACGCACACACGCACGCACGCACACACGCACACACGCACACACGCACACACGCACACACGCACACACACACACACACACACAGCGAGCAGCAGCTTTACAAACGTCTGCAGTAAACTGAAAAGGTCTCAGCGGTGTTCCAACGACTAGCAAACATTCATGTTTTTGCTTGCTGAATGAAAAATTGTCACATTCTATATTCTAGACGTGTTTCTCTCCTCCTCTAGGTGTCGTAGTGCTGGAAGAAGTGCCTTGCTTTGTTCCACATCTCTCCCTCAATAAAGGAAGAGGTCTGAGGAGAGATCTCTGTGGGACACCTCTGGAAATCTGAACAAGCATGAAAAGCCAAAGACCTAAGCACGCAGCAGGAACGCTGACACGTTGCTACGTGCGTCACTGCGCTGACACGTTGCTACGTGCGTCACTGCGCTGACACGTTGCTACGTGCGTCACTGCGCTGACACGTTGCTACGTGCGTCACTGCGCTGACACGTTGCTACGTGCGTCACTGCGCTGACACGTTGCTACGTGCGTTACTGCGCTGACATATTGCTACGTGCGTTACTGCGCTGACATATTGCTACGTGCGTTACTGCGCTGACATATTGCTACGTGCGTTACTACGCTGACATATTGCTACGTGTTACTGCGCTGACATATTGCTACGTGTTACTACGCTGACATATTGCTACGTGCGTTACTGCGCTGACATATTGCTACGTGTTACTGCGCTGACATATTGCTACGTGTTACTACGCTGATATATTGCTACGTGTTACTGCGCTGACATATTGCTACGTGTTACTGCGCTGACATATTGCTACGTGCGTTACTGCGCTGACATATTGCTACGTGCGTTACTGCGCTGACATATTGCTACGTGTTACTGCGCTGACATATTGCTACGTGCGTTACTACGCTGACATATTGCTACGTGTTACTGCGCTGACATATTGCTACGTGTTACTACGCTGACATATTGCTACGTGTTACTACGCTGATATATTGCTACGTGTTACTACGCTGACATATTGCTACGTGCGTTACTGCGCTGACATATTGCTACGTGCGTTACTGCGCTGACATATTGCTACGTGCGTTACTGCGCTGACATATTGCTACGTGCGTTACTGCGCTGACATATTGCTACGTGCGTTACTGCGCTGACATATTGCTACGTGCGTTACTGCGCTGACATATTGCTACGTGTTACTGCGCTGACATATTGCTACGTGCGTTACTGCGCTGACATATTGCTACGTGCGTTACTGCGCTGACATATTGCTACGTGCGTTACTGCGCTGACATATTGCTACGTGCGTTACTGCGCTGACATATTGCTACGTGTTACTGCGCTGACATATTGCTACGTGCGTTACTGCGCTGACATATTGCTACGTGCGTTACTGCGCTGACATATTGCTACGTGCGTTACTGCGCTGACATATTGCTACGTGCGTTACTGCGCTGACATATTGCTACGTGCGTTACTGCGCTGACATATTGCTACGTGCGTTACTGCGCTGACATATTGCTACGTGTTACTGCGCTGACATATTGCTACGTGTTACTGCGCTGACATATTGCTACGTGTTACTGCGCTGACATATTGCTACGTGCGTTACTGCGCTGACATATTGCTACGTGCGTTACTGCGCTGACATATTGCTACGTGCGTTACTGCGCTGACATATTGCTACGTGCGTTACTGCGCTGACATATTGCTACGTGCGTTACTGCGCTGACATATTGCTACGTGCGTTACTGCGCTGACATATTGCTACGTGCGTTACTGCGCTGACTGCAATCATTAACAATTGCACTCTGTAACAGGACCATGACAACGCATAATGTTAACACAGATCCTGTAGCTTTTAGCATGTCTGCACAACCCCACCGAGACGTTTCCTTGCTCAGCTTTCTCAACAGCCAACATGTCTGGATAAATATTAATGGTAATTCGGTGCCCACTCACAAATGTGCTGGAGGAAAGCTAAGGTGGGAAGGGCCTACGAGGGCCTTGTCGGATGGTTCCACACTGCTGTTGACACACAATGAGGTGCTGATTGAAATACACTTCTAGAATTGGGAGACGGCAAAAAGGAAACAAACTCTCAAGATCAGGAGCTTCTGTTGAAGCACAGCGAGGTTGGAGCCACAGAGAATGAGGCCTGCTAACTTGCGTTCTGTACTTAAGGTCACTTAACGCGACACCGGGTGGTAATTAGGTTTGTGGGAGCAATCAGCACCTCGTACGGATTCAGCCTCACTCCTGGTATTTCCTTCGGTATAATTAGAGGAGGTGAGAATTCCTCATCAGATCCGTACGAGACTGCTTTCACGCCGCATTTCGGCTTCCAGCGTCTCCACTGTGAGCCAATCTTCATGCTGATTTCCATTCAGCAGGTGAACACAAGGCAGGATTTGACTATTTTAAGTTCTTTCACTGCTGAGGGCTGAAAGCACCTCACCACCCAAAGGTTAATCAATTCTGGATGATGAGCCATAAAAGCTTTAATAATGCAGTCCTTCTCTAATGAGCGGCTCTGCTCGGCCACCTTGGAAGGACTGATTGTTTTAGGAAGCTCCAACGTGTTTAAGTGTTTCCATCAGCTGAGAGAGAGCGGGGAATGCTTTCAGGACCAGTTCATGGTACTGACGTGCACTGGAACCTTCCAGCCACGGAAAAATCCACTTTCTGTTAACAAATAACCCGTTTAACCCTGGAAAGCAGAACGACCTCTCAGAGTCCAGCTGCGTCGGAAAGTAACCTAATCACACGTTCAATGTAGGAGTTCTTCTTTAAGTACGTCTCAGCTGCGTGTAAGATGGTGTTTTTACCTGAACATCCCTCAAAGGGCCAGATAATCTGTACACACACCCTCGCCCTGACGAACTGTGGACCCAGATTGAATCTGATTAGTGTGTTGCATGAAGGTCTAAACACTGTCAGAGCCTCTTCCACCCTGCTGGCTAACCAGTGAAAATATAGAATTATTCTTATGATTCTATTAAAAATCAAAGTCTTGTGGAGGTTATCAGATCCACTACCAGCCCGTCGTGCTGACTATGCTAAATGCTGCTACCGACTCTAAATGACAAACCGACACCGCGTGGGCCAACAGGCTGACGACGGGGAACGGCTTCCTGTTCCCGCAGGTTCTCTGGGTAATGGAGTCTTGTCAACACGGCGTGTGTCTGAAAGAGCAGGTGTTCATGCTTCTGCTGCTGTTTTTGTTGTGCGGGTCATCTTCCTCCAGACATCCTGGTGTCCGTGGCCCTGAAACGCCGAGGCACCTTCCAGCTCGCATCCCTGTCAGGAACTGAGCCATAAACATCCCCAGCACCGCACCCCGTCCATTCAGATCACCATCCTTCGCATGGCCTCTGCCTCCAACATACACATCTAGAAACCACTCTCTGGCAGCTAATGCAGCGCCAAGCTAAAATGAGGCTGGAGCTAGCTGGTGGTGGACTTCTCCCTCCATCAGCGTCTTTGCCGCCTTTGGGGTCAACAGTGTTTCATGGACGCTGGAGCGTGGAGGAGGAATCCTGCTGGTTGGATCCATAGAAATTATGACTAAAAAGGTCTGAGAGTTTGTCACTGCGAAACAGCATTTTAATTCCAGCTAATTCCCACAGGACTGAGCTGCAACACACTGCTAACTCCCCATGCCGCGGAGTCTCCATCACCGCTAAGCTAATCACGTTTGCCACTGCAGTGCTGACATACATATGAAATTAATCTGGTTAATATGCATGGTGGAAATATTATGCATCAGGCCATGTCCATTAATGTTAACGGAGAATCATTACCTAAGAATCATTACCTGAGAATCATTACCGCGGTTGCATACGAGAGCTTTTTAAAATGAAACTGTCAATCGGGGGCAAAGAGCAGCTTCATGCTGCCACACATCGCAGCCTGTAAACGGCTGACATCAATCTGATTTGGAGACGGGTCACATGACGGTGCGAAGCTGAAGGCCATGGCGTGACGACACATTATCACATCCAGCCTCAAGGTTAGCAGGAGCTCAGTTCGTCTCCATTTAAGCCTCAGAAAGCAGATGTAAGCCCTTCCCAAAGGTCCTTTTCGGTTTCCAGGTTAGTTCTCCACATAAGACAGCACAACCTTATTCAAATGGAAAGCTGCTTACCTGCTTGTCCTGTAGCGATGCTAACAGCTGCAAACAGCCTCTGTGTGCGGCTCAGCTCCGACACTCCATTCACAGCCTCCACCTCAACGGTGTAGTTGGCATGTGCGAGCAGATCCACGATGGTCACATAAGTCTCCACTAATCCTGCCTGTGCAGGAGAGAATCCTACGTTTGGCCCACACGGCACGCATTCCTCGGGCTCCCAGCTGCAGCGCCTGCATATAACCCTGTAGGTGACGTCGTTGCGACCACCGCTGTCGGCTGGGGGACTCCACTCCAGGCTAACGGTGGTCTGGTTGATGTTGTAGACCAGGTTCTGTGGTGCAGAGGGAGGTCCTGTCAGAGGTGGACACAGAGAAAGCCAGAATTAGATATCAGGGTGGCAAAAGAGTGACAGCCAAGTGTGTGCATGGACTGGATCTGAGCTGCCGCTGTTCTCTGAGACGAGGACACGGCAGCTCAGCCCAGAGCCAAACACTGACACTCCATTATAATAGGAGTCAGAGACAGAAAACTGGTGCAGGTACACCGTAAGGAAGCGAGCTGTGGCCGACACCAAGGTCAGCATGAAAGGCTGCCAGGTCCAGCGGCGGGGACCAAACAGAACAATGTCAGTCAGAGTTCGTTCTGCACGTTTTCTCATTAAAAGTCGCCCAGTCACACAACAGGCTTTCTCTGGTTTAGTCCCACCCGTCTGGCTTAGTCCCACCCGTCTGGCTTAGTCCCACCCGTCTGGTTTAGTCCCACCCGTCTGGCTTAGTCCCACCCGTCTGGTTTAGTCCCACCCGTCTGGCTTAGTCCCATCCGTCTGGCGCTCTGGTTTAGTCCCACCCGTCTGGTTTAGTCCCATCCGTCTGGCGCTCTGGTTTAGTCCCATCCGTCTGGCGCTCTGGTTTAGTCCCACCCGTCTGGCGCTCTGGTTTAGTCCCATCCGTCTGGCGCTCTGGTTTAGTCCCACCCGTCTGGCTTAGTCCCATCCGTCTGGCTTAGTCCCACCCGTCTGGCTTAGTCCCACCCGTCTGGCTTAGTCCCACCCGTCTGGCTTAGTCCCACCCGTCTGGTTTAGTCCCACCCGTCTGGTTTAGTCCCACCCGTCTGGTTTAGTCCCATCCGTCTGGCGCTCTGGTTTAGTCCCACCCGTCTGGTTTAGTCCCATCCGTCTGGCGCTCTGGTTTAGTCCCATCCGTCTGGCGCTCTGGTTTAGTCCCACCCGTCTGGCGCTCTGGTTTAGTCCCATCCGTCTGGCGCTCTGGTTTAGTCCCACCCGTCTGGCTTAGTCCCATCCGTCTGGCTTAGTCCCACCCGTCTGGCTTAGTCCCACCCGTCTGGCTTAGTCCCACCCGTCTGGCTTAGTCCCACCCGTCTGGTTTAGTCCCACCCGTCTGGTTTAGTCCCATCCGTCTGGCTTAGTCCCATCCGTCTGGCTTAGTCCCATCCGTCTGGCGCTCTGGTTTAGTCCCACCCGTCTGGTTTAGTCCCACCCGTCTGGTTTAGTCCCACCCGTCTGGTTTAGTCCCATCCGTCTGGTTTAGTCCCATCCGTCTGGCTTAGTCCCATCCGTCTGGCGCTCTGGTTTAGTCCCATCCGTCTGGCGCTCTGGTTTAGTCCCACCCGTCTGGCGCTCTGGTTTAGTCCCACCCGTCTGGCGCTCTGGTTTAGTCACACCCGTCTGGCTTAGTCCCACCCGTCTGGCGCTCTGGTTTAGTCACACCCGTCTGGCGCTCTGGTTTAGTCACACCCGTCTGGCTTAGTCCCACCCGTCTGGCGCTCTGGTTTAGTCCCATCCGTCTGGCGCTCTGGTTTAGTCACACCCGTCTGGTTTAGTCCCATCCGTCTGGCGCTCTTGTTTAGTCCCATCCGTCTGGCGCTCTGGTTTAGTCCCACCCGTCTGGTTTAGTCACATATCCGTCTGGCTTAGTCCCATCCGTCTGGTTTAGTCCCATCCGTCTGGCGCTCTGGTTTAGTCCCACCCGTCTGGTTTAGTCCCACCCGTCTGGTTTAGTCCCACCCGTCTGGCTTAGTCCCATCCGTCTGGCGCTCTGGTTTAGTCCCATCCGTCTGGCGCTCTGGTTTAGTCCCACCCGTCTGGCTTAGTCCCACCCGTCTGGCTTAGTCCCACCCGTCTGGCTTAGTCCCACCCGTCTGGCTTAGTCCCACCCGTCTGGCTTAGTCCCATCCGTCTGGCTTAGTCCCATCCGTCTGGCTTAGTCCCATCCGTCTGGCGCTCTGGTTTAGTCCCACCCGTCTGGTTTAGTCCCATCCGTCTGGTTTAGTCCCACCCGTCTGGTTTAGTCCCACCCGTCTGGTTTAGTCCCATCCGTCTGGTTTAGTCCCATCCGTCTGGCTTAGTCCCATCCGTCTGGCGCTCTGGTTTAGTCCCACCCGTCTGGTTTAGTCCCATCCGTCTGGTTTAGTCCCATCCGTCTGGCTTAGTCCCATCCGTCTGGCGCTCTGGTTTAGTCCCATCCGTCTGGCGCTCTGGTTTAGTCACACCCGTCTGGCGCTCTGGTTTAGTCACACCCGTCTGGTTTAGTCCCATCCGTCTGGCGCTCTGGTTTAGTCCCACCCGTCTGGCGCTCTGGTTTAGTCACACCCGTCTGGTTTAGTCCCATCCGTCTGGCGCTCTGGTTTAGTCACACCCGTCTGGCGCTCTGGTTTAGTCACACCCGTCTGGCTTAGTCCCATCCGTCTGGCGCTCTGGTTTAGTCCCATCCGTCTGGCGCTCTGGTTTAGTCACACCCGTCTGGTTTAGTCCCATCCGTCTGGCGCTCTGGTTTAGTCACACCCGTCTGGTTTAGTCCCATCCGTCTGGCGCTCTGGTTTAGTCACACCCGTCTGGCTTAGTCCCATCCGTCTGGTTTAGTCCCATCCTTCTGGTTTAGTCCCATCCGTCTGGCGCTCTGGTTTAGTCCCACCCGTCTGGTTTAGTCCCACCCGTCTGGTTTAGTCCCACCCGTCTGGCTTAGTCCCACCCGTCTGGCTTAGTCCCATCCGTCTGGCTTAGTCCCATCCGTCTGGCTTAGTCCCATCCGTCTGGCGCTCTGGTTTAGTCCCACCCATCTGGTTTAGTCCCACCCGTCTGGTTTAGTCCCATCCGTCTGGTTTAGTCCCATCCGTCTGGCGCTCTGGTTTAGTCCCACCCGTCTGGTTTAGTCCCACCCGTCTGGTTTAGTCCCACCCGTCTGGCTTAGTCCCACCCGTCTGGCTTAGTCCCACCCGTCTGGCTTAGTCCCATCCGTCTGGTTTAGTCCCATCCGTCTGGCGCTCTGGTTTAGTCCCATCCGTCTGGCGCTCTGGTTTAGTCACACCCGTCTGGCGCTCTGGTTTAGTCCCACCCGTCTGGCGCTCTGGTTTAGTCACACCCGTCTGGTTTAGTCCCATCCGTCTGGCGCTCTGGTTTAGTCACACCCGTCTGGCTTAGTCCCATCCGTCTGGTTTAGTCCCATCCGTCTGGCGCTCTGGTTTAGTCACACCCGTCTGGCTTAGTCCCATCCGTCTGGCGCTCTGGTTTAGTCACACCCGTCTGGCTTAGTCCCATCCGTCTGGCGCTCTGGTTTAGTCCCATCCGTCTGGCGCTCTGGTTTAGTCCCATCCGTCTGGCGCTCTGGTTTAGTCACACCCGTCTGGTTTAGTCCCATCCGTCTGGCGCTCTGGTTTAGTCCCACCCGTCTGGCGCTCTGGTTTAGTCACACCCGTCTGGTTTAGTCCCATCCGTCTGGCGCTCTGGTTTAGTCACACCCGTCTGGCGCTCTGGTTTAGTCCCACCCGTCTGGCGCTCTGGTTTAGTCCCACCCGTCTGGCGCTCTGGTTTAGTCACACCCGTCTGGTTTAGTCCCACCCGTCTGGCGCTCTGGTTTAGTCCCACCCGTCTGGCGCTCTGGTTTAGCCCCACCCGTCTGGCGCTCTGGTTTAGCCCCACCCATCTGGCGCTCTGGTTTAGCCCTGGTGAAGCGCTTTGAGTCTGCATTACTAGAATAGAAGTACAAGTCCATTTACCATCCTACTGTTTTCTGCTTCTATTCCTACTTTACACCCCGACACCTTGTGTTGAAGTCAGACATTAAAACACATTACAGAGCAAATAATCCAGACTTTCTGATCAGATGGAAGCAGATCCTTCATGGCTGACGAGTTTGGAAGCAACACCAGTAGAAATAAAGTTTTGGATCTGCTCACTGAGCTTTCCGTTAACAGTCTGGAGCTGCTGCAGGCGTCCCACATGTCAGCAAAGGACAGCTGCCACGTGGTGCAGACAGCATCTGCATGAGGAAAACATACATATATGACATGGTGCCGACCCCACAACGCCAACCTTCAGCCTGCTTCTGGGTGGACAGGCAGAAAGCCAACGAGAGCTCAGCGATGAAAGAGCTCATGGACACTTCATCAGTTCTGCTGTTTTGTGTTTAAACCGTTTCAGGACATGACACACGATAACCATTAATGTCATGCAAACAGGAAAAGCAGCTGGTGATTCATCCAGATGGTCCAGGGAGGTGTTTAAATCGTCATTGTTAGCAGGATAAAACCTGCAGCTGCTGTGGAAATGACAGCAGCAACAGTCAACAAGTCATGCTGCTGCATGCATCACGGCGGCTCGCCTCGTAAACCAGCTTAAAGGGCTCGAATGATGACGACTGTGCTACGACGTCTCCCGACATCCAGCAGACGACCGCGTTGGCATTTAACCCTTCACACAGCGACGTCAGCGCATGTCGTAAAACGGCTGCTGGTATCTTTCATGTCCTGCTATCGCCTTGTTCGGCCCAGATGGTGAAATAAACGGAAACACAGAGACGGATAGAGGACTGCATGTTGCAGGAACCTAACTTTCTTCTTGGAGAGTTCCGTCGGCTGTAGACGTGCAGACATGGCGTACTGACTGGAAACCCTATCAGCATGTCTGCTCTTCATGTTTCTGCAGCTCTACTAAAAACCATGAGATCATCCAGGTCAGGCCTGATCCTGTTCAGTCCTGATCACCATGAAGCTGCAACGGAGCCAAGAAGATCCTGCCATGGTCATCATTAACTCCGCATTAGCTTCCAAACTAAACACTGAGATGCTCCAAGTCCTGTGAAAAGGCTCATGAGTCCAACAGACACTCTCCGTATGTGTAGGAAGTCCATTTAGTGATTAAAACCTGCAGCGACAGAGAATGGAAACAAGGCCGAGGGGGGGTGGATATAAAGCTTTGTCCCTCCTCCTGTCCTGGCGTCTCTCCGTTTCCCGACATGTTGGTCTGGACCGTGATGTGAACCTGCACATGGTGAGCCCTCCACTGTCTGCCCGTCTACTCTTCCCTCCAGCTCAAGGGCTTGTCGCTCTTCCTCCTCTGTTCCTCTTTTTTTCTGTCTCTCACTCCCCCACTCTGTCTCATCTTTTCCTGTCCTCTCACCCCTCCTCCCAGTCAAGTTTCATTTCACGGATTAGGCTGCCAGAGCCCGCACAGCCTGAAACGTCTCAATCACTTACCAGCCTCCCTCCGACCGAGCATGGGAGATCGTGTCTGTGGCATGAATGTGGAATCTCCGTGTGCCGTTTATAGCAGCTCCATGCTAACGTGGCTTTGAAAGCAGAACTTTTGGTGAGAAAACGGGATCAGCGACTTACTAACAGTATAGAAAGCAGCTTTTAGGTCATGTTTCAGCCCTTCTTCGCTGCTAGTTGTAAGACCTGAGTAAATCCAGGCTTAAGAGGGAAGAATGGGCTGCTTATCAGCCTTGAGAGGTGCTTGGGGCTAACTTAACCCTCCACAGCCTATTAGCTGACCGTGCTCTAATTGGGGAGTGGTGGGGAGAGGAGCAGCAGGGGTCAGGGGTATTCAAATCGCCCATGAGGTAATCCTCCCTCTACAAATGTGTGTTGTGACCCTGTGACCTTGCCTCTAATGATGTGGCTGCAGCAGAACCTCTAAACGGACGGCATGCAGGAGGTTCTTTACCTCTTCAGAATCAGAGACCGGTTGGCTTGGCTTGCCTGGTGTGTGCTACAAGCTGGAACCAGCTTCAGGACAAACGCATGGCGGCGTGTGGACAGGGATTAATATGCAAAGCGTTGCTTGGTGTGTGTCACGATACACACATGTAGTGGTTTACCTCAGCTCCCACACAGAGCTTTCACTCGCATGCAGCTGCTGGAATGCAAAGAAAGTTGTAGACTCCTATTGCTGCATGTGGCCCCGTGTGGGTCCGTGGGGCCGCGTGGGGCCCCGTGTGGCCCCGTGGGGCCGCGTGGGGCCCCGTGTGACCGCGTGGGGCCCCGTGTGACCGCGTGGGGCCGCGTGGGGCTGCGTGGGGCCCCGTGTGGGTCCGTGTGGCCGCGTGGGGCCGCGTGGGGCCCCGTGTGGCCGCGTGGGGCTGCGTGGGGCCGCGTGTGACCGCGTGGGGCCCCGTGTGACCGCGTGGGGCCCCGTGTGACCGCGTGGGGCCGCGTGGGGCCCCGTGTGGCCGCGTGTGGCCGCGTGTGGGTCCGTGTGACCGCGTGGGGCCCCGTGTGGGTCCGTGTGACCGCGTGGGGCCCCGTGTGACCGCGTGGGGCCCCGTGTGGCCGCGTGTGGCCGCGTGGGGCCCCGTGTGGGTCCGTGTGACCGCGTGGGGCCCCGTGTGGCCGCGTGGGGCCGCGTGGGGCCCCGTGTGGCCGCGTGGGGCCCCGTGTGGGTCCGTGTGACCGCGTGGGGCCCCGTGTGACCGCGTGGGGCCCCGTGTGACCGCGTGGGGCCCCGTGTTGCGACCCACAGCCCAGACAGCCGAGGGTTACGGCTTTCTGTTGTCTGTGAAGCTTGCTGGAAGTGGTTGCATTCGGTATTTGCATGGTCTCATCTGATTACAGCGAGGATGCAAAAACCCGCGGTGATTTCCATGGACTTTACATGTGCATGACCGGGACGAGCAGAAAGACAGCAGGAGACACGGCGTCACGTCCACACACAAAGCAAACAACTGCTGGAAGCCTCCAGAAGGCCTCAGATCGCTGACACGCTGCCAGTAACCTAGAATGGTATGATGTACACGGAACAACGTGGCGTCTGCATGTTCACTGTAAATTTCCTGTGATTTAGTTGTTAAACTTTCCATGAATAGTTCAGCTGCTCGACGCGTTCTGGTAAATGAAGCCAGTCTGAATGAAAACGAAGCAGAAAAAGGAGCCTGTGGCTCATTTTGACCTTTTTCACCACCGTCTGATGCAATGAGAATCTCAGAAACAGTTTTTTTGTTTGCTTTTGAAAAGGCAACAGGACCGACATCCAGAACTAGTCTTTCCACGGTCCTTTCAATGTTTATTCCACCATTTGTACAAAGAAGTTTCTCAAAAAGGAAAAACTCAGTTCAAGATGAAGTCTTCTTACTTCCTGCGTCCACAGAAAGCAGGGTCCTCCCATCAACGTCCCGTCTGCTGCATCAGAGCCATTCTCCTACTGTCTCACATTATAAAATATCCAGCAGAAGGAAAAAAAGGAATTTGGTGCCAAATTCAACCTTTTGTCAAACAGCAGCATTTCCACTCTGAACACCAGTCCATCGTTTGTAACGGCTTCAAAACTTTCGCAGCAGGAGCAGCCACGGCTGTGCCATGACCTCCATGCCGACCCTGCAGGTGTGTGTCTGTCAGGATGGAGAAGCTACAAGCAGCATCAGTCCAGCTTTGCTCCCCGTTCAGGCCAGCTGAGGGGAAGAGGCTGCCTCCACGCTTCCCCCTCAGTCCCCACACAGAGGAGCGGTTTTATCCTGCCGGCTCTTTCTGATATCTGAAGGAAACGTGGATCAGCCAACAGAAAACAGGAAGAAATGTTGGTTTTGCTGCTGTAAAGAGCCCTGCATGCTCTGAACCAGATTCTGGTGTTTATATGACGGACCGGCGAGCTGTCCAGGTGTACCCCGCCTCTCGCCCGAAGGCCGCTGGGACCCGAAGGCCGCTGGGACCCGAAGGCCGCTGGGACACGAAGGCCGCTGGGACACGAAGGCCGCTGGGACACGAAGGCCGCTGGGACACGAAGGACGCTGGGACACGAAGGACGCTGGGACACGAAGGCTGCTGGGACACGAAGGACGCTGGGACCCGAAGGCCGCTGGGACCCGAAGGCCGCTGGGACACGAAGGCCGCTGGGACCCGAAGGCCGCTGGGACACGAAGGCCGCTGGGACACGAAGGCCGCTGGGACACGAAGGCCGCTGGGACCCGAAGGCCGCTGGGACACGAAGGCCGCTGGGACACGAAGGCCGCTGGGACACGAAGGCCGCTGGGACACGAAGGCCGCTGGGACACGAAGGCTGCTGGGACACGAAGGCCGCTGGGACCTGAAGGCCGCTGGGACACGAAGGCCGCTGGGACACGAAGGCCGCTGGGACACGAAGGCCGCTGGGACACGAAGGCCGCTGGGACACGAAGGCTGCTGGGACACGAAGGCTGCTGGGACCTGAAGGCCGCTGGGACCTGAAGGCCGCTGGGACACAAAGGCCGCTGGGACCTGAAGGCTGCTGGGACACGAAGGCCGCTGGGACCTGAAGGCCGCTGGGACACGAAGGCCGCTGGGACACGAAGGCCGCTGGGACACGAAGGCCGCTGGGACACGAAGGCCGCTGGGACACGAAGGCCGCTGGGACACGAAGGCTGCTGGGACACGAAGGCTGCTGGGACACGAAGGCTGCTGGGACCTGAAGGCTGCTGGGACACGAAGGCTGCTGGGACCCGCTCCCTGCGACCCGTCGGACCGAGCCGTTAGGATCATGGATGAATGATTTTTATAAGAATCATCTATAACTTTGTGGGTTCGATAATATGGAAAGTCCCGTTGAAGGAGCGGAGCTTTGGCGAGATGTTGGTTCTGCAGCTTGCTGAAACCGGGTCCGGTTGTAGCTGGGCTTGCTGGTAGAAGTTGCATTTAAACTGGTTTAACAGGACCAACTGGTCTGGTCCTGTTGTGCAGGAACGCTCCAGCCTAATGGCTTCCTAACTGCACGTAACTGGACTACAGCTGAATTACAGCACGTCCACATCAGCGGTTCTGATCCGATCCGAGTCCGTTTGCTGGGAAAGTCGCTTCATTTGGGGAAATCTGAAACGAGTTCTGATCCGGACCAAACAACCGGACTCGGTCGGCCTACAAACGCAGAACTCGGTCCGTTTCAACTACAGGAAGTGGACTACAAACCAAGTCCCTTCCTGCATGTGGCGTAGCGTTGCATTGTGGGTAAATCCATAGCGATGGTGTTAAGGGCCCTCTCTGCCTCGTCTGGTGTTGCGTCCATTGTTGCAGTGGATTTCTGCAGGATACTTGCATAAGACACAATAAAAACCCAAAACAGCCATAGTTTGGTCTCCATGTTTAACTGGCAGGTGGAGGAAACAGAGTTTTCTTCTTCACGTCGGTCTGGTCCTCTCTTCTGCTAAATACTAGTGCAGCGCCCCCTCTGGTGGGAATGGGGAGATATTATTCTAATGGTTTGACTGGTTTCACCAAAGTGCAGCGTGAACACGGTCCGCATGGATACACCCTCCTACAGCTGGACCCGGTCCCCGACCGGACCCAGTCCCCGACCGGACCCAGTCCCCGACCGGACCCAGTCCCCACCGGACCCAGTCCCCGACCGGACCCGGTCCCCGACCGGACCCAGTCCCGACCGGACCCAGTCCCCGACCGGACCCAGTCCCCAGTGGAGTCTAGCGGACTGTCCTGCTCTGTTTTTACGTCTTCTGCTGGAAGTTGTTGCTGAAAAGCAAAAACTTTGGATGTTTCTCTCTCTGCTGCTCCTCCACGTTCCCCAGCAGCTCCAGGCGGGGTGGCTCCTCCGACGGTTGAGGTGGGACATTTATGAAGGGCTGCTGCGGTGGGGGGGGGGGGGGGGGGGGGGGGGGGCTCGCTTGCACCAGCAGCTGTTGCATGGTTGATGAGCAACTCTACAGCCTGTCAACAACTTCAGTCTGTCTCTTTCCTCTGAAGGCCGCACACACTCATCTCATCCTTCGCTCATTAGCATATGAATAACATGGACAAACATTCAACAAACAAAAGCTTTCGGTGCCTCCGCACCACTCGGCACACCGCATGGAAAACAATGCGACATTTCTGGAACATCTTTTCTCTTCTTTATTCAGCATCTTATTTATATTTCATGACATTACATCTTCATCTGACTTCTACTCAAATCCTTAATCTCTGAACGGCAGGGATCCAGCTCGCCGCTTCGCTAAGGCCGATCACATGGTAGCTTTGCAAACCTCTATTTTAAAAATCTGTCAATCAAGATATTTATTCAGCCACCGCAAATTCATTTTCATTTACTATTCACTCCTCGGCTGGATGAGGCATGAAAAGGGAATCACAGAGACTATTGGTCACACCGACTTACTCCGGCTGTGAATGAAGAAACAGACAGAAACATGGAAACTGTGCCGGAGCGGTGACGAGGCGACAAACGGTCTCCGACCAGCTGAAAAGACATATTTACGTTTAACGGTGCGAGGTCGGCCACTGCACACCCCAGTTAATGAAAATGAATAATGGAAAGTGTGCATTAGGCAACTTCTGTAATTACTGTGCTGCTCGGCCAAGGTGATTACCGCGAGGTAACAGCCAGAGGACACGCGGCAGGGGAACACGCCTTCTACACGTACACGCACACACCGCCCTTCATCAGCGTTAACGTCCCATCACGGCAGTCGGACAAGAGAGTAATGGGCCTTCACCCAAGTTTCTTCTGCACCACGGAGAGGGAGGGGGAGAGAGAGAGAGAGAGGGAGGGAGGGAGGGAGGTAGAGAGGGAAGGAGGAAGGGAGAGAGGCAGAGAGACACCTCTTCGGATTTACCAGAAAACAATCATATTAGAATATGGTACTATATTTGTTTCAGATTAGATTATATTGTTAAAGTTCCAGCTCAACCTGGAAGACGGCATAGTGGAGACGGGAGGCAGAAGAACAGCGTCCGCACCGTCGCTCCATGACAACCAGTGCGTTCACCGCCGCTCCATGACAACCAGCGTCCGCACCGTCGCTCCATGACAACCGGCGTCCGCACCGTCGCTCCATGACAACCAGCGTCCGCACCGTCGCTCCATGACAACCAGTGCGTTCACTGCCGCTCCATGACAACCAGCGTCCGCACCGTCGCTCCATGACAACCAGCGTCCGCACCGTCGCTCCATGACAACCAGCGTCCGCACCGTCGCTCCATGACAACCAGCGCGTTCACCGCCGCTCCATGACAACCAGTGTCCGCACCGTCGCTCCATGACAACCAGCGTCCGCACCGTCGCTCCATGACAACCAGTGCGTTCACCGCCGCTCCATGACAACCAGCGCATTCACCGTCGCTCCATGACAACCAGCGTCCGCACCGTCGCTCCATGACAACCAGCGTCCGCACCGTCGCTCCATGACAACCAGCGTCCGCACCGTCGCTCCATGACAACCAGCGCGTTCACCGTCGCTCCATGACAACCAGCGTCCGCACCGTCGCTCCATGACAACCAGCGTCCGCACCGTCGCTCCATGACAACCAGCGTCCGCACCGTCGCTCCATGACAACCAGCGTCCGCACCGTCGCTCCATGACAACCAGCGCGTTCACCGTCGCTCCATGACAACCAGCGCGTTCACCGTCGCTCCATGACAACCAGTGCGTTCACCGCCGCTCCATGACAACCAGCGTCCGCACCGTCGCTCCATGACAACCAGCGTCCGCCCCGTCGCTCCATGACAACCAGCGTCCGCACCGTCGCTCCATGACAACCAGCGTCCGCACCGCCGCTCCATGACAACCAGCGCGTTCACCGTCGCTCCATGACAACCAGCGCGTTCACCGTCGCTCCATGACAACCAGCGCGTTCACCGTCGCTCCATGACAACCAGCGCGTTCACCGTCGCTCCATGACAACCAGCGTCCGCACCGTCGCTCCATGACAACCAGCGCGTTCACCGTCGCTCCATGACAACCAGCGCGTTCACCGTCGCTCCATGACAACCAGCGTCCGCACCGTCGCTCCATGACAACCAGCGCGTTCACCGTCGCTCCATGACAACCAGTGCGTTCACCGTCGCTCCATGACAACCAGCGTCCGCACCGTCGCTCCATGACAACCAGCGTCCGCACCGTCGCTCCATGACAACCAGCGCGTTCACCGTCGCTCCATGACAACCAGCGTCCGCACCGTCGCTCCATGACAACCAGCGTCCGCACCGTCGCTCCATGACAACCAGCGTCCGCACCGCCGCTCCATGACAACCAGCGCGTTCACCGTCGCTCCATGACAACCAGCGTCCGCACCGTCGCTCCATGACAACCAGCGCGTTCACCGTCGCTCCATGACAACCAGCGTCCGCACCGTCGCTCCATGACAACCAGCGTCCGCACCGTCGCTACATGACAACCAGCGTCCGCACCGTCGCTCCATGACATCCAGCGTCCGCACCGTCGCTCCATGACAACCAGCGTCCGCACCGTCGCTCCATGACAACCAGCGTCCGCACCGTCGCTCCATGACAACCAGCGTCCGCACCGTCGCTCCATGACAACCAGCGTCCGCACCGTCGCTCCATGACAACCAGCGTCCGCACCGTCGCTCCATGACAACCAGCGTCCGCACCGTCGCTACATGACAACCAGCGTCCGCACCGTCGCTCCATGACAACCAGCGTCCGCACCGTTGCTCCATGACAACCAGCGCGTTCACCATCGCTACATGACAACCAGCGCGTTCACCATCGCTACATGACAACCAGCGCGTTCACCATCGCTACATGACAACCAGCGCGTTCACCATCGCTACATGACAACCAGCGCGTTCACCATCGCTACATGACAACCAGCGCGTTCACCGTCGCTCCATGACAACCAGCGTCCGCACCGTCGCTACATGACAACCAGCGCGTTCACCATCGCTACATCACAACCAGCGCGTTCACCATCGCTACATCACAACCAGCGCGTTCACCATCGCTACATGACAACCAGCGCGTTCACCATCGCTACATGACAACCAGCACGTGCAGAACAGTGTGAAGGTTAACGTGGCAGAAGTATTTATCAGGTTGGGTTAAAAATCGGTCATCGGTTTAAAGCAGATTGAACTGGTATTACTCTGAATTAAAAAACTCGAGTGAAACACATCTTGTGCAGAACAAACAACCCGAGCAGGTTTCCAGATGCTGGTTTTACATGCTGACTATTAATATTTCCGACACACAACTTTATTTTTTCATATTTAATTTATTTATTTGATGTCTCTGCATTTGATCATATTCTTATTTTAAATTTTTTTACTTTTTATTTTCTTTTAAGTTTCTTTTATTCATTTTCATCTATATTTTCTTTTTAAATTAATTTATTTTAATGGGGCTAAATGGGCCCAACACCTGCCCAGGTGTACCTGTGTTTGCCTGATGATTGGTGGAATAGACTCCAGCTTTATTTTAGAATGATTTTTACTCGTTTCATTCATTTATATATTCATATGTCAACGCATTTTATTTTGTTTCTTCTTACTTATTTAAGCTAATTTTTTTTGTTTATTCATATTTATTTATATACTTATTTTTTTTAACTTTTCATTTTCTATGTTTTTAAGCTTATATTATTTTGTTCATTTATATAATATAGCTTATTTAAAATTTTGATCTTATCACATTTTTATTTTGTTTATTTTTTATTGGTTTTATTTATTTGTTTGATTTTATGATTTGTTTTAATCAATTTTATTTTTTAACAAGTCCTCTGAGTCATGTGTGAAATCACACATTTTCTGTTAATTGCAATCGATTTCATTACTTTGTTATTGACAAACTGTAAACGTTCAGAAACTTCAAGACAACGTCCATCAATAAAGACATCTAGAAATGTGACAAAAGAAACCTGGATTAAATCTCCAATCTGAGATCTGATTATTATATATTTAAAAACAAACAAAAATCCCAGCAAGTGATGACACATTGAAGCTATCTGCAGATGTCCTGAGGGGAAGGGGTGTGTGTGTGTGTGTGTGTGTGTGTGTGTGTGTGTGTGTGTGTGTGTGTGTGTGTTATTCTGCGACGGCCGTGCAGCAGCGCTGACAGACACTCCTCTCCCACAGTCTGCTGCATGTCGTACCAAACATGTGAGCGGCACCAGAAACGTCCCAGATTCTGTTTTAGCTTTTGGACAGAAGCCGCCGCCTGACTCTGGACGCGCCCAAGCACACATTCCTCAGGCTGAGTGGGATGGCAGCCAGCGAGGAGGGAGGGCAAAGTTACACTGCTTTCCCTGAAGCAGACGGCTCATGCAGAAAGTGACGTCCTGCCGGTGCTGAGCCACCTCGTCTGCAGTGTGTGGAGATGTAGGAGCAGGCAGACAAACAAAGGAGCATTTTCCACCTCCAATCCCAACTCCTCTGTGGGAGTATTCAGAATGTAGCGTTAGGGTTAGCTTCCTGCATGATCCTGCTCCTGCAGCGTCTCGGTCGCACACAACGTTTCAGAAATGACCTATTTCTGTGAACACAACTGGTGATGTGGACTAGATATGCAGCACATGCAGACCTGTTTCAGCTCTGCAAGCCAACAGCTGCATGAATGAACGGCTTTCCATCAGAAGTGTGTGTGAACACACAGCACCTGTGGGCCTGTGATACATGATCAGTGCCAAGCCGGCACACGGATTTCACGTGGAGGTTTACCTGCAGAGATAAGAGCTGACAGGAGAGCCACTCCTTCATAGCAGACGGCAAAGCAACGAGAAAAAAACCAAATGAAGACAGAAAACAAAACATCTTCTTTAAGATAAATGCCCCCCCCCCCCGCTCTGTCTAAACGGGTTCAGGACAAAGGGAAGCCGCCGCTCGCCGCCCACCTTCACACAGCAAAGTGCTGCACTCATCTCTAGCGACCAGCTAAGACGGACAACAGACACCCAAACCTGCAAGTCAGGGATCTGGGCTGCGTTTCCGCAGCGACTTACGTGTGCAGGCCACAGATGGCGGGTCAGAGAGCGCCCGGTAGTAGCCGTCCTCGCAGTCGCAGCGCCACGAGCCCTCGCGGTCGTTGAAGCTGTGCGCCGGGCAGCGAGAGCACTGCAGGTCCTGGGACGAAGACTTGTAGAAACCACGGCCGCATGCTGTGGACAGGAAGGAAGAACACGGTCACAGGTCTTTGACACGTCAAGGACACGTTAAGGACACGCCAACAGCAGAAGCAAATCCACACATTCAGCTGAAGAATACTTCAAATGGTATTTACGTATAAAAAGCCAAAACAGACCGGCAGCACAGGACTGCAGTCCTGCAGGAGGTCTGCAGGACTGGAGGTCTGCAGGTCTGGAGGTCTGCAGGACCACAGGTCTGCAGGTCTGGAGGTCTGCAGGACCACAGGTCTGCAGGTCTGGAGGTCTGCAGGACCGCAGGTCTGCAGGACTGGAGGTCTGCAGGACCGCAGGTCTGCAGGACTGGAGGCCTGCAGGTCTGCAGGACTGGAGGTCTGCAGGTCTGGAGGTCTGCAGGTCTGCAGGACTGGAGGCCTGCAGGTCTGCAGGACTGCAGGTCTGCAGGACTGGAGGTCTGCAGGTATGGAGGTCTGTAGGACCGCAGGTCTGCAGGACCGCAGGTCTGCAGGACTGGAGGTCTGCAGGACCGCAGGTCTGCAGGACTGGAGGTCTGCAGGACCGCAGGTCTGCAGGACCGCAGGTCTGCAGGACTGGAGGCCTGCAGGTCTGCAGGAGTGCAGGACTGGAGGTCTGCAGGTCTGGAGGTCTGCAGGTCTGCAGGACTGGAGGTCTGCAGGTATGGAGGTCTGCAGGTATGGAGGTCTGCAGGTATGGAGGTCTGCAGGTCTGGAGGTCTGCAGGTCTGTAGGACTGGAGGCCTGCAGGTCTGGAGGTCTGCAGGTATGCAGGTCTGCAGGTCTGGAGGTCTGCAGGTATGGAGGTCTGCAGGTCTGGAGGTCTGTAGGACCGGAGGTCTGCAGGACCGCAGGTCTGCAGGACCGGAGGTCTGCAGGACCGCAGGTCTGTAGGACCGGAGGTCTGCAGGACCGGAGGTCTGCAGGACTGGAGGTCTGTAGGACCGGAGGTCTGCAGGACCGGAGGTCTGCAGGACCGCAGGTCTGCAGGACTGGAGGCCTGCAGGACCGCAGGTCTGATGAAAAACAAAGCAAACTGTGCAGGAGGTCATGTGAGGAGCAGGTGTGGCGGTCAGGACCCAGACAGGTGAGCAGTCTGTCGTTACAGTGAAGGATCTACTCCACAAACGAAGCTCTGCATGCTGACCCGTCAGGCTGGTGGGGGCCGGTTCCGACAACCGGTCTGCTCTCTGCAGACTTCCACACTGACAGGTGATGCTGTTATCGCTCCCTGCTGCACCTGGACCTGAAGCTCCTCTTCAACATGGCGCCTACAACACGCCAACTGCACGCCTCGTACGCTTCATCTCCACACCGACCCGCCACAATCCTCCTTCCATCTTTGGAGCAAGACTAAGCTTTAAGTTGGTCCAGGAGTTTGTGAAGTCATCCAGCTGTTTCCACATGTGTGTCCGGGAGGAGGATCCCTGCTGGGACGACGTCTAATCTTCCTGAAGAGCTGCAAGATGAACATAATCTGACTCTGTGTGTTCATGAGAATCCTCAGTAATGTCTCCTCATATCCCAGCTGAGCCGCTTCACGCTGGACTCTTTTCACTCAGCAGTCATTAAGAATCTCTCAGAGTCTCCAGGAGGAATCCGTCCTGTGCAAACAGTCTGAAGACGGCGAGACGGAACCAGCTCCGTGTGATGGGACCTGCCCTCTCAGGGTTCATCAAGCAGCGCCAGCGAGCTGCAGCATTCGCCGCGGGGTAAAAGACACCCGAGAGGAGAATCAGACGACGGTCTTTAGTCTGACGAGTGCTCAGGTCAGCTGGGGGTCCGACCGAGTCCCATCGGGGAGGGGAGCCGCGCTACACAGAGAAGAATACGCACTCAGACTTCTCCGTGTGTCACCTCTGACCAGGCGGGTGAACAAAGCCGAGGCTGCTGACATGGCGTGAGATTCGTCGTGTGGACAGATCCAGAATTCTGTCTGGAAAGTCACAAGTCTGACATTTATTGACTTGATGCGGATAAAAAAACCAGCTGGGATGAAGGAAAACGCTTCGGCAGCGGCCACAGAAACACGGTCCAGGTGAGCGCTGGCTGATCGATGCCGGTGTGTCAAACCTCGTCCTCGTCCACGCCGGGCCGGAAACCTTCGCCGGAGCCGCCGTGTCCGTACTGCCGGCCCGACGGTCCTCCTGCTTCCTGGCTTCCTCCCAGATCCAGGTTCAGATCCAGATCTAGATCCAGGTTCAGATCCAGATCCAGATTCAGACTCAGATCCAGATTCAAGAAGACGCGGCCGAGGGGGTTCCCGGTTCAGCGACATGAAAGCCTGGTCAATCTGGATTTATGACGCCGCTGCAGACGCCAGAAACACGATCTTCTGTTCCGACAGGAGAAACGACGGGATTTTATCTCGCTTTACCATCACTGAAACCGCGTACGAAGCAGGAATCATGTCCTCTCAACATTTTTCTGGATTCTACCATCCAGACCAGGAACAACATTCTGGATTCTACCGTCCAGACCAGGAACAACATTCTGGATTCTACCGTCCAGACCAGGAACAACATTCTGGATTCTACCGTCCAGACCAGGAACAACATTCTGGATACTACCATCCAGACCAGGAACAACATTCTGGATTCTACCGTCCAGACCAGGAACAACGTTCTGGATACTACCATCCAGACCAGGAACAACGTTCTGGATACTACCATCCAGACCAGGAACAACATTCTGGATACTACCATCCAGACCAGGAACAACGTTCTGGATACTACCATCCAGACCAGGAACAACGTTCTGGATACTACCATCCAGACCAGGAACAACGTTCTGGATTCTACCGTCCAGACCAGGAACAACGTTCTGGATTCTACCGTCCAGACCAGGAACAACATTCTGGATTCTACCGTCCAGACCAGGAACAACGTTCTGGATACTACCATCCAGACCAGGAACAACGTTCTGGATACTACCATCCAGACCAGGAACAACGTTCTGGATGCTACCATCCAGAACAGGAACAACATTCTGGATACTACCATCCAGACCAGGAACAACGTTCTGGATACTACCATCCAGACCAGGAACAACGTTCTGGATACTACCATCCAGACCAGGAACAACGTTCTGGATTCTACCGTCCAGACCAGGAACAACATTCTGGATTCTACCGTCCAGACCAGGAACAACATTCTGGATTCTACCGTCCAGACCAGGAACAACGTTCTGGATTCTACCGTCCAGACCAGGAACAACATTCTGGATTCTACCGTCCAGACCAGGAACAACATTCTGGATTCTACCGTCCAGACCAGGAACAACATTCTGGATACCACCATCTAGGGTTGGGCGATATATCGAATATACCGGAGATATCGTGGCTAGTCCTCTGTGCGAATATAGAAAATGCCTATATTCGTCATATCGGAGTATCCTGTTGTCACGCAGGTGTTTTTAGCTGTGGGGGGGGGTTTCCTCCCTCCTCCTTGACTCTCCACCGCTTTGCACAGACAGTTAAAGCAAGCGCACCTCGTTACGTACATAACGTGAGCTACGTGCTACGTCAGGAGAGGCAGCGTGGAGCCACTTTCTCGCTAAATCTGGCAACTTTTTGTGAAAAGCGACAAATCTAGCGACTTTTACAGGAGTTATTGGAGACTTTCCAGGTGTTTTGGCGACTGACTTTAAAGCGCATATTGTAAAGTTAAGAGAGTCTCTCCCCGTCCTAAAGCACTCAGTCGCTCCGGCTGCAGCTGCAGCCAGTCAGAGGAGCAGAGAGGACACCTGCACGACTCCACCTACAGTCACAATTAACAGCCAAATCCGCCACTGATCCCGCTCTGGATTACAGAGTGGGACGTAAATTACAGTTTTTCATGTCACGCAAAAATAATTCATTACATTTGATTACATTCACAGCCTCTGTCACTTACTCACCTCATCCACTGTGTGTGACACAAGCATATTTATCTAGCTCCTCATGTCTCTAGAAAGTACAGAAAGCAGTGGGAATCAAACCCTGAATTAAAAACTGTCTGAAGCCGTTTATTGGAGACGATACGAGGACATTCTGCCTGGATTATAAGACTGATTTCTACACTAAACTCTGCGATTAAAAAAATACACGACAACTCAAAAACGTATCCATAAAGCAAAGCCTTATAATAGTTCAACCCAAAGCAAGCTAAAACTTAAAAAAAAATAAATAAATAAAAAAAAGACTAAACTAAAAGAAAACTACACAAATAAAAAAACATAACTGTATCTCTGTCAAAGTGTCTCTTTTGGGTCACTGTGCAGTCCCAAGTCCAGATAGAGGAGGAGGGTTGAACATGCAGCTATTCCACAAAACATAATCCTTTGGTGAAATTTGATATTTGATAATCTAACATTTAATAAAACAGGACAAAGCAGATTTATACAATGTGGGTTTAATGGTATTCAAAATACCATTAAAAAGACCAGGAACAACATTCTGGATACTACCATCCAGACCAGGAACAACATTCTGGATACTACCATCCAGAACAGGAACAACATTCTGGATACTACCATCCAGACCAGGAACAACATTCTGGATACTACCATCCAGATCAGGAACAACATTCTGGATACTACCATCCAGACCAGGAACAACATTCTGGATACCACCATCCAGACCAGGAACAACATTCTGGATACTACCATCCAGACCAGGAACAACATTCTGGATACCACCATCCAGACCAGGAACAACATTCTGGATACTACCATCCAGAACAGGAACAACATTCTGGATACTACCATCCAGACCAGGAACAACATTCTGGATACTACCATTCAGACCAGGAACAACATTCTGGATACTACCATCCAGAACAGGAACAACATTCTGGATACCACCATCCAGACCAGGAACAACATTCTGGATACTACCATCCAGACCAGGAACAACATTCTGGATACTACCATCCAGAACAGGAACAACATTCTGGATACCACCATCCAGACCAGGAACAACATTCTGGATACTACCATTCAGACCAGGAACAACATTCTGGATACTACCATCCAGAACAGGAACAACATTCTGGATACCACCATCCAGACCAGGAACAACATCCTGGATACTACCATCCAGACCAGGAACAACATTCTGGATACTACCATCCAGACCAGGAACAACATTCTGGATACTACCATCCAGACCAGGAACAACATTCTGGATACTACCATCCAGAACAGGAACAACATTCTGGATACTACCATCCAGAACAGGAACAACATTCTGGATACTACCATCCAGAACAGGAACAACATTCTGGATACTACCATTCAGACCAGGAACAACATTCTGGATACTACCATCCAGACCAGGAACAACATTCTGGATACTACCATCCAGACCAGGAACAACATTCTGGATACTACCATCCAGACCAGGAACAACATTCTGGATACTACCATCCAGACCAGGAACAACATTCTGGATACTACCATCCAGACCAGGAACAACATTCTGGATACCACCATCCAGAACAGGAACAACATTCTGGATACTACCATCCAGACCAGGAACAACATTCTGGATACTACCATCCAGACCAGGAACAACATTCTGGATACTACCATCCAGACCAGGAACAACATTCTGGATACCACCATCCAGACCAGGAACAACATTCTGGATACTACCATCCAGACCAGGAACAACATTCTGGATACTACCATCCAGACCAGGAACAACATTCTGGATACTACCATCCAGACCAGGAACAAACACCACAATGTAACCCCCGTGGATTGAATATCAGTGGATCTGGAATCGGATCATGGATCCATATACGATGGATGTAGGACCAGAACATCTGCTGCTGCATGGAGGTCTGAGCTTTCAGCGGTTTTCAGGTTGAGGTACGACGTGTCCTTTTGACATTTCATAAAGATGTTGTCAGAACGATGAAACGCTTATTGGTTTTTAAATCCTGGACTTTTCCATCCCTACTTTCACCAAAGCAACAGCTTGTTGCCTGGAAGAACTGCACGTCTGCATGAACAGCCTGACATCCTGCTGACCTTCACTGCCATCATGTTCATCATCAACACATACAATCACAATCTTCAAATCCAGCGATTCCGTTTTCCATCAGCAGCGTGCACGTTTATCCGTGCACCCGGAAATGTTTACAGGGCCAACAGGCCGCAAATGAGGTCTCAAAAATCGAAGGTCTGTGTGACACGAGCAGCTCAGTGTTTGTGCAGCTCTCAGCACCGCTGGCAGCGCACCGCGTGACAAGTACAAACATGGCCGTCCCAGCCGGCATTCCAGTCCGCTGGCCGGGTCCCTTTTCCTGCCAGCAGATGCCGGGCGATAGGGGGTGACAGGCTCAGGGTCAACCGCCCCTGCAGCAACAAAAATATCTATATAGAAATATACAACAACTCTTCAGCCGTTGTTCGGTGTTCTGTGACAAGATGGGGGACACTTCGCTGGCGTACAACGTGTTAACACGCTGTTCAAACCCCGACTCTTCACTTCCTGCAATGACTTTGACAAGAGGACTTACAGTCCATCATGTCATTACATATGAAGTGTTTCAGAGAGACTCTTTGGGGAAAGGCCATTTCTGCAGATAAAAGCCGCCTGCAGGCATGTGCTTGTTGACAAGCGTCTGTTAAAGAAGCAACAACAGGCTTATTTACAACACTCAGAAGTCAGCCCGTCCTCGGTGGAGGGAGCTTTAAGACGGAGAAGAAAGAAAATCCAAGTCCTTCCCATCGTCTGTAATTTCCTCAGCAGTGACGTGTGAAGGGACAAACCGCAGTCAGCAGTTTTACACGGAGACGCCGGAGAAAGCAGAGGTCCTGGGACGACAGGGACGCAGATAATCAGACACTCTGGTGACTTTTGTGTCTTTATCAGCGCCGAGAGCGGAAAACAAAGTCTCCTTATCTTCCACAGACACGCCGAGAAAGGGGGAAAGACTTCTCCATTTTGTTTATTGCTCTTTCCCTCCGAGCCGAGTGTCGGAACGTTGTTGAATTTCATCCAGAGTTTGTCTCCCTGTGGCGGAGACGAGGCTGCAGAGGCTCCTCCCCCAGGAGCCGGTCTGATGCCTCGCCAGGATAAACACAGCATAATTATGTCCTTCCAAGGCTGTTTTCTTCTTAATCTCGCTCGCTGGCAGTTTTTGCTCCAAATTGACCCGTTTTTCCCTGGATGTTGAAGGACGAGGTTAAAAGCAGAGCGGCAGAGCGGCACAGCGACCAGGCCTGGCCGACCGCAGCGATGCTAGCCGATAAAACTGATTGTAAATGTTCAATAATGAGGATTTTCATCAGAAATAAATGACAGAATCGCAGTTGCAAAGGGAGGCAGGAACATAAAAGTCCGGCTCGCCTCACCACCCCGACAGTTTAGGGAGACGGACCGGAGGTCTGATCCCCAAAGATGTGTTGGTACCAGACAACAGCGATAGCAGCATGCTAGCAGCTAGCCTTGCAGCCAGCGAGGTGAGACTTTACAAGCAGTTTGGTTTTCATGGACGCGGGGACAGACGAGACCCGGACGAGGCTGGAAGCGGGGACAGACGAGACCCGGACGAGGCTGGACGCGGGGACCGACGAGGCCCGGACGAGGCTGGACGCGGGGACCGACGAGGCCCGGACGAGGCTGGACGCGGGGACCGACGAGGCCCGGACGAGGCTGGACGCGGGGACCGACGAGACCCGGACGAGGCTGGACGCGGGGACCGACGAGACCCGGACGAGGCTGGACGCGGGGACCGACGAGGCCCGGACGAGGCTGGACGCGGGGACCGACGAGGCCCGGACGAGGCTGGACGCGGGGACCGACGAGGCCCGGACGAGGCTGGACGCGGGGACCGACGAGACCCGGACGAGGCTGGACGCGGGGACCGACGAGGCCCGGACGAGGCTGGACGCGGGGACCGACGAGGCCCGGACGAGGCTGGACGCGGGGACCGACGAGACCCGGACGAGGCTGGACGCGGGGACCGACGAGGCCCGGACGAGGCTGGACGCGGGGACCGACGAGACCCGGACGAGGCTGGACGCGGGGACCGACGAGGCCCGGACGAGGCTGGACGCGGGGACGGACGAGACCCGGACGAGGCTGGACGCGGGGACCGACGAGGCCCGGACGAGGCTGGACGCGGGGACCGACGAGGCCCGGACGAGGCTGGACGCGGGGACCGACGAGGCCCGGACGAGGCTGGACGCGGGGGACCGACGAGGCCCGGACGAGGCTGGACGCGGGGACCGACGAGGCCCGGACGAGGCTGGACGCGGGGACCGACGAGGCCCGGACGAGGCTGGACGCGGGGACCGACGAGACCCGGACGAGGCTGGACGCGGGGACCGACGAGGCCCGGACGAGGCTGGACGCGGGGACGGACGAGACCCGGACGAGGCTGGACGCGGGGACCGACGAGGCCCGGACGAGGCTGGACGCGGGGACCGACGAGGCCCGGACGAGGCTGGACGCGGGGACCGACGAGGCCCGGACGAGGCTGGACGCGGGGACCGACGAGGCCCGGACGAGGCTGGACGCGGGGACCGACGAGGCCCGGACGAGGCTGGACGCGGGGACCGACGAGGCCCGGACGAGGCTGGACGCGGGGACCGACGAGGCCCGGACGAGGCTGGACGCGGGGACCGACGAGGCCCGGACGAGGCTGGACGCGGGGACCGACGAGGCCCGGACGAGGCTGGACGCGGGGACCGACGAGGCCCGGACGAGGCTGGACGCGGGGACCGACGAGGCCCGGACGAGGCTGGACGCGGGGACCGACGAGACCCGGACGAGGCTGGACGCGGGGACCCAGAGCTACGGACGAGGCTGGACGCGGGGACCCAGAGCTACGGACGAGGCTGGACGCGGGGACCGACGAGACCCGGACGAGGCTGGACGCGGGGACCGACGAGACCCGGACGAGGCTGGACGCGGGGACCGACGAGACCCGGACGAGGCTGGACGCGGGGACCGACGAGGCCCGGACGAGGCTGGACGCGGGGACCGACGAGGCCCGGACGAGGCTGGACGCGGGGACCGACGAGGCCCGGACGAGGCTGGACGCGGGGACCGACGAGGCCCGGACGAGGCTGGACGCGGGGACCGACGAGACCCGGACGAGGCTGGACGCGGGGACCGACGAGACCCGGACGAGGCTGGACGCGGGGACCGACGAGACCCGGACGAGGCTGGACGCGGGGACCGACGAGACCCGGACGAGGCTGGACGCGGGGACCGACGAGACCCGGACGAGGCTGGACGCGGGGACCGACGAGACCCGGACGAGGCTGGACGCGGGGACCGACGAGGCCCGGACGAGGCTGGACGCGGGGACCGACGAGGCCCGGACGAGGCTGGACGCGGGGACCGACGAGGCCCGGACGAGGCTGGACGCGGGGACCGACGAGGCCCGGACGAGGCTGGACGCGGGGACCGACGAGGCCCGGACGAGGCTGGACGCGGGGACCGACGAGGCCCGGACGAGGCTGGACGCGGGGACCGACGAGACCCGGACGAGGCTGGACGCGGGGACCGACGAGGCCCGGACGAGGCTGGACGCGGGGACCGACGAGGCCCGGACGAGGCTGGACGCGGGGACCGACGAGACCCGGACGAGGCTGGACGCGGGGACGGACGAGACCCGGACGAGGCTGGACGCGGGGACGGACGAGACCCGGACGAGGCTGGACGCGGGGACCGACGAGGCCCGGACGAGGCTGGACGCGGGGACCGACGAGGCCCGGACGAGGCTGGACGCGGGGACCGACGAGGCCCGGACGAGGCTGGACGCGGGGACCGACGAGGCCCGGACGAGGCTGGACGCGGGGACCGACGAGGCCCGGACGAGGCCCGGACGAGGCTGGACGGGGGGACCGACGAGGCCCGGACGAGGCTGGACGCGGGGGACCGACGAGGCCCGGACGAGGCTGGACGCGGGGACCGACGAGGCCCGGACGAGGCTGGACGCGGGGACCGACGAGGCCCGGACGAGGCTGGACGCGGGGACCGACGAGGCCCGGACGAGGCTGGACGCGGGGACCGACGAGACCCGGACGAGGCTGGACGCGGGGACCGACGAGACCCGGACGAGGCTGGACGCGGGGACCGACGAGGCCCGGACGAGGCTGGACGCGGGGACCGACGAGGCCCGGACGAGGCTGGACGCGGGGACCGGCGGGGACCGACGAGGCCCGGACGAGGCTGGACGCGGGGACCGACGAGGCCCGGACGAGGCTGGACGCGGGGACCGACGAGGCCCGGACGAGGCTGGACGCGGGGACCGACGAGGCCCGGACGAGGCCCGGACGAGGCTGGACGGGGGGACCGACGAGGCCCGGACGAGGCTGGACGGGGGGACCGACGAGGCCCGGACGAGGCTGGACGCGGGGACCGACGAGGCCCGGACGAGGCTGGACGCGGGGACCGACGAGACCCGGACGAGGCTGGACGCGGGGACCCAGAGCTACGGACGAGGCTGGACGCGGGGACCGACGAGACCCGGACGAGGCTGGACGCGGGGACCGACGAGACCCGGACGAGGCTGGACGCGGGGACCGACGAGGCCCGGACGAGGCTGGACGCGGGGACCCAGAGCTACGGACGAGGCTGGACGCGGGGACCGACGAGACCCGGACGAGGCTGGACGCGGGGACCCAGAGCTACGGACGAGGCTGGACGCGGGGACCGACGAGACCCGGACGAGGCTGGACGCGGGGACCCAGAGCTACGGACGAGGCTGGACGCGGGGACCGACGAGACCCGGACGAGGCTGGACGCGGGGACCGACGAGACCCGGACGAGGCTGGACGCGGGGACCGACGAGACCCGGACGAGGCTGGACGCGGGGACCGACGAGACCCGGACGAGGCTGGACGCGGGGACCGACGAGACCCGGGCGAGGCTGGACGCGGGGACCGACGAGACCCGGACGAGGCTGGACGCGGGGACCGACGAGACCCGGACGAGGCTGGACGCGGGGACCGACGAGACCCGGACGAGGCTGGACGCGGGGACCGACGAGACCCGGACGAGGCTGGACGCGGGGACCGACGAGACCCGGACGAGGCTGGACGCGGGGACCGACGAGACCCGGACGAGGCTGGACGCGGGGACCCAGAGCTACGGACGAGGCTGGACGCGGGGACCGACGAGACCCGGACGAGGCTGGACGCGGGGACCGACGAGGCCCGGACGAGGCTGGACGCGGGGACCGACGAGACCCGGACGAGGCTGGACGCGGGGACCGACGAGACCCGGACGAGGCTGGACGCGGGGACCGACGAGACCCGGACGAGGCTGGACGCGGGGACCGACGAGACCCGGACGAGGCTGGACGCGGGGACCGACGAGGCCCGGACGAGGCTGGACGCGGGGACCGACGAGGCCCGGACGAGGCTGGACGCGGGGACCGACGAGGCCCGGACGAGGCTGGACGCGGGGACCGACGAGGCCCGGACGAGGCTGGACGCGGGGACCGACGAGACCCGGACGAGGCTGGACGCGGGGACCGACGAGACCCGGACGAGGCTGGACGCGGGGACCGACGAGACCCGGACGAGGCTGGACGCGGGGACCGACGAGGCCCGGACGAGGCTGGACGCGGGGACCGACGAGACCCGGACGAGGCTGGACGCGGGGACCGACGAGGCCCGGACGAGGCTGGACGCGGGGACCGACGAGGCCCGGACGAGGCTGGACGCGGGGACCGACGAGGCCCGGACGAGGCTGGACGCGGGGACCGACGAGACCCGGACGAGGCTGGACGCGGGGACCGACGAGACCCGGACGAGGCTGGACGCGGGGACCGACGAGGCCCGGACGAGGCTGGACGCGGGGACCGACGAGACCCGGACGAGGCTGGACGCGGGGACCGACGAGACCCGGACGAGGCTGGACGCGGGGACCGACGAGACCCGGACGAGGCTGGACGCGGGGACCGACGAGGCCCGGACGAGGCTGGACGCGGGGACCGACGAGACCCGGACGAGGCTGGACGCGGGGACCGACGAGACCCGGACGAGGCTGGACGCGGGGACCGACGAGGCCCGGACGAGGCTGGACGCGGGGACCGACGAGGCCCGGACGAGGCTGGACGCGGGGACCGACGAGGCCCGGACGAGGCTGGACGCGGGGACCGACGAGACCCGGACGAGGCTGGACGCGGGGACCGACGAGACCCGGACGAGGCTGGACGCGGGGACCGACGAGACCCGGACGAGGCTGGACGCGGGGACCGACGAGACCCGGACGAGGCTGGACGCGGGGACCGACGAGACCCGGACGAGGCTGGACGCGGGGACCGACGAGACCCGGACGAGGCTGGACGCGGGGACCGACGAGACCCGGACGAGGCTGGACGCGGGGACCCAGAGCTACGGACGCTCTGCTGGAAAGTTCTGATCCTGGAGGAACTGGAATGATCTGAGCAGCAGGGAGGGGTCATACTGGTGTCACTGGGAAGAAACCCAGGCTGCTGGGGGAACTGGGACCTAACCTTCTTTTGCTTACAACCCACAAATCCAATCAGAGGGGTGGGGGGGCTAACTGGTCCAAGCAGGGCAGCTGGGGTGTCGTCTGTCTCAACATGACTATGGAGATGGTTGGGGGGGGGGGGGGGTTCCCTCTGCTTTCTGCTCCAACTGCACTGAGACACTGAGGGCCTGTCCCCCCCCCCCCCCCCCCCCCCTCCTCAGCCTGATTATGTGTTAAATCCGCCGCGTGTCGGACGGAGGGGGAAGAATGTGGTGAAGAAAAGCGAGCGGGGAGCAGCATGCAGCACGCCATCACCGAGACGGAGCGGCTGATGAATGCCAGGTGGAACGGGTCAAGCCTGAGAAGAACACTCTTAGTTTCTTGTTTTAAACAAACACACACACACACACACACACACACACACACACACGGTAGAGAGATATTTTCTCTGTTCTGCAGAAGTTCTGGTTCTGAACCCACAGAGGACCTGCAGCGTGGCGGCGCCGGGTTGGCGTGCTGTCAGACGGCCATCCTAACATCTAGTCATTAACCACCGGCAGCTCCTCGTCACAACGACCCGACCGCCTCCATGTGCCGTAAACACCCAGCCAGCTGATTGTACCCCCCCCCCCCACCACCACCTCACCCCCCCTCGTTCTGCGTCTCAGTTTTACTCTGAAGACGTGCGATGAGGAGCGTGACGTCAGGAGCCCACAGCTTGTTTCTGCTGCAGTAACGTGGCCCCGGGGCCCCGGGGGCCGCCTCGCTCCGATTACATGTGACTCGTGTTCTCTGCTACGGACCGCCGCGTCAGGCAGGACGTCGGGGGGGTTTCATTCAGGGTGCTGCAACGTTGCGGTTCTCTGTAATCTGAACTGCATCAGAGTCGCCTAAATTCATCTGGTTTATCATTTACATTTCCTTGTCACGCTTCTGACGCTGCAGCTCCGAGCCCCCTGCACGGCTCTGCAGACACGATGATCCGGTACGAGCCGAGGCTCCGACCCCGTCCTGCAGGAGAACTGGCGGTACGAGCCGAGGCTCCGACCCCGTCCTGCAGGAGAACTGGAGGTACGAGCCGAGGCCCCGACCCGGTCCTGCAGGAGAACTGGCGGTACGAGCCGAGGCTCCGACCCGGTCCTGCAGGAGAACTGGAGGTACGAGCCGAGGCTCCGACCCGGTCCTGCAGGAGAACTGGCGGTACGAGCCGAGGCTCCGACCCGGTCCTGCAGGAGAACTGGAGGTACGAGCCGAGGCTCCGACCCGGTCCTGCAGGAGAACTGGCGGTACGAGCCGAGGCTCCGACCCGGTCCTGCAGGAGAACTGGAGGTACGAGCCGAGGCTCCGACCCGGTCCTGCAGGAGAACTGGCGGTACGAGCCGAGGCTCCGACCCGGTCCTGCAGGAGAACTGGCGGTACGAGCCGAGGCTCCGACCCGGTCCTGCAGGAGAACTGGCGGTACGAGCCGAGGCTCCGACCCGGTCCTGCAGGAGAACTGGCGGTACGAGCCGAGGCTCCGACCCGGTCCTGCAGGAGAACTGGCGGTACGAGCCGAGGCTCCGACCCGGTCCTGCAGGAGAACTGGAGGTACGAGCTCATTGGGAACCGCGACGCCTCCCGCGGGGAAGAGGAGGGGGAGGAGGCAAGGACACGGCAACAAAGGGATGGACTGAAGAGACGAATTAAAAAGTCACAGAAACACGTATTAAACATTTTCAGACTGAACCCCCCCGGCATGCTTGGAATGGCTGCTGCACCACATCCACACAGGGAGCATTCATCCGAGGTACCTCAGCAGGAGATAAGCAGCTTTCCACGGGAAACAAAGGGAAGATTAGCATTCCCTTCCACGGTGTTGGAGGGCAGCAGCTCTGCCCTCTACGCAGGAAAACCCAAAGAAGTTCCAGCTCCGCCGTAGATCAGAGCCGCTCTGATGAAGCTCTAGGAAGACTCCACAGCCGGTCCAACATCACTGCTGTTTGCTTCACCTTAACCTGGACATGAAATCCTTCAGGCTGCTGGAGGCGCTGCGACCACTTCCTGTTGCCTCGCCACACCACCACCTCCACGGACCCGCCCAGAGCGCCCTGGGACCCGCCCAGAGCGCCCTGGGACCCGCCCAGAGCGACCTGGGACCCGTCCAGAGCGACCTAGGACCCGTCCAGAGCGCCCTGGGACCCGCCCAGAGCGCCAGCCGACCTGGGACCCGTCCAGAGCAACCTAGGACCCGCCCAGAGCGCCCTGGGACCCGCCCAGAGCGCCCTGGGACCCGCCCAGAGCGCCCTGGGACCCGCCCAGAGCGCCCTGGGACCCGCCCAGAGCGCCCTGGGACCCGCCCAGAGCGCCAGCCGACCTGGGACCCGTCCAGAGCAACCTAGGACCCGTCCAGAGCGACCTAGGACCCGTCCAGAGCGCCGGCTCTGGACCAGTGGCGAAAATGTCCCAGTCGGCAGCTGGACGTTATCTCTGCTTTGTGCCTAGCAACCCCCCTGACCCCCACCCAGCCGTCCCATACCCCCATCCCAAGATCTTTCTGGTCCTGGCGGTCCTTCTCAGGTCCAGTAGGACCCCAGGAACTGGACCTGCCATGGCGCCATGCTGAGCACCTCCCGCTCTGAACGGAGGCCAGGGGTCCGGGCCCCCTGATGAGCAGCCCCCCCACCGAGACCCTGGGACGCTGGAAAGCTCTGCGGGAGGTTTGCAGGGATCCATGAAGACGTCGGAACCTGTTAGTGCAAGTGGAGAAGAGGCCACTGCACCGGGGGGGGGGGGGTCCTGTCAGCCAGGGGGAGGGGACAGAGAGGTGTCTCTTCTGGTGACCTGGGGTCAACCGCTGCCATCATCCATCTTCTTCCTGACAGCGTCCTGTTGGGGGGGTACGCTGCCTAGCTGGGCTGCAGCCATGTGGAAATGAAGTGAACGTGCACCATGCTCATGCATGGGTGAGCGTGGACCTCCGTGTCACCGTGGTAACAACGCCACCCGACGTGGCACAGAGGTCTGGCTGTGAGACGCCACGGACGCCGGACGGCGCGGCCGATCCAACATGGAGACGGGCCGGTCAGACTCCCAGAACTCCCATCTGCACCAGTAAGATGGATGTTTCTATCCTGCTACCATCCAGCGTGAGGACCCCCCCGACATGACACCACACCAGTTGTACTGGTCAGCAGTTACTGGTGAAGATTCTGGACCAGCATGTTGATGTGGAGCTTCTGGCGTTTCCTCACCACGCGACCAGTCTGGAAATCCCCGCCATGAGGGGGCGAGGGCAGGTGACTGCATTTTCTAATGTGTGTTATTACAGACATTTAATGACCCCGCAGGCTTGCCGTCCGTCCGCAGCGCGGCGGCTGCATGACACGAGTCGGCTTCTTCCTGCGACTACAAATATTTACCAACAGAGCAGATTGTTCTGCGTGTAAAACGAAGCGTTTGTATTTCATCTGATGTGTTGACAGGACAGCCACATTCCACAGAACGCCCTGCTGGCGTCGGAAAACATCCTCTTATTGCCTCATTTGTAGGGAGGGGGGTTGGGGGGGGGGGGGTGTGAAACAAATAGTTTGCATCGCCGCTGCCAAACCACAATATCAAACATGTCTGCAGGAAGTAGCCGTGGTTTATTCTGCTAATGAGAAGAATCAGAGCCACAGATCTACAGAGGAGCCCAGTCGGGAGGAGACCCCCCCCCCCCCCCCCCCCCAGCACCATTTAGTGGTTGTGAGGGGAGCCGCTACATTCTTGTTTACAGAACCTCCCTGAAGCATCTTTTTATCACCTCGTTGCAGGAAAGCAGAAAACAAGACGATCTGCTCGAAGCGGAGCGTGTTGACCCGCTTCCAGACCCCACTTCTCTGAGCTGGAGCCCCCGCAAACCCCGCCATGCGAACCTGACAGCAGAACGCCACGTCCGAGCGCGACCTGCCATGTGGAGGCAACGCGGCGGCGGCCTGCGCTCCACGGCGAGCACTGGCAGCAGCCGGATGGCGTCCCATCCATCACCAGTTTATTACAACCAGGAGTGATTGAGGTTCATTTGGGTCTCCTGTGGATTTCACACACACACACACACACACACACACACACACATACTGGTTTCCGTGGGGCATGGGGACCAACTTTTTAAGCATCACTTGTGGGGACCACCCTTTCTGGTGGATCTACAGACTAATAAAAAATCAGGGATAACATTTGAAGCTGTATTGTCCTATACACGGCTTCAAATAACTGAATTTCAAAAGTAAGTTCATCAACCTGTCTGGACAATGCTTTATGAGGACTCATTAACTTTCGAAAAAACATGACAGATGGGGACCAGATTTACATATAATTTGCATAATTTACACATACTAACTTACCAAGTGGGGACCATACCTCTGTTTGAGATATTTACTCAGTCATATTTGATTTAAACCAAACCATCAATAACAACTGTTGCTAACATAAATAAAAAAAATTCTAGGAAAAACAAACATTGCAGAACAACTTTTATTGACTTCCTGATCATCATCTGATGAAGATGAGGGTAATATTTTAGGTTTCCTGGACGGTGGTGATGCCATCTTGTTCCCACTTTCAGGAAGGATTTGCACTGCCGATGGTTCTATGAAAATTAAAGCAACATGTTTTTAATGGTAAAATTAAAAGTTAATGTAACAATTCAGACATTGCGTTGAAATTGGGGAAAAAGGCAAATTAAAGATTTTTTAAAGAATAATTCAATTTCAAAAATATATTTCAATTCTCAGCATTGCCACATTCTGTTAGTGTTTCTCTTTCCAAAAGGTACATTTAGTTACAATGGCAAAAAGTTAATATAAGGCAACTTCTGTACTGGTAGCATATTAACTTTTTAACACTCTTACCAATAGCGGAGGAATTTTCCTCGACAGCATTGTTGTCGTCATCTTCACTGCCACTATCCTTTTCATGCAGGTTGAGAATATTTTCTGTTTAGGTAACAAAAACAGTTTAAATAAATGCTAGACTCAATTACCATGTTTGTGGAGGATGAGGCATGTGATTCAACTGACTGTAGTTGATGTTCATAATTTTTAAGGAATATAAATTTGGACAACAAATTGCTTCTTTCAAGTCTAATATTTGAAAGAATACAATAAAACTATAAAAAAAATATTACAACTGGTTTTGGTGTTTAACACCCCTCAGACATGAGTCATGGGGACCCAACACACACCCTTAGTTACATGTCCTTCTGGGGACTGACTTTGCTCCAGCTCTGAACACACTAGTTTACACTTGTTAACATGTGCTGTGGGGACCCCGTGAGTGTCCAAAAAAGACACTTAATAAACACATTTAGAAACCATGGCGTCTCATTAAATTTTACCCAGATGCAGCTCGGCAACTGCATACACAGACGATTTAACTGATTGCTGTAGTTAAGGACATCTGGCCATCAAATGTCAGTCAGACCTACGCCATGTCAACACATCTCATAGTCAAGGACATCTTAGCCTTACTATTACATTTGCTTCTATTACTATCTGTATCCAAGTTTTCAAATCCTACTGCAGTGTTACTTAACCCATGACCTGGGCCCCACTGCCCTGCACGTGTTGTAGGTAACCCTACTTTAAACACACCTGACTCAAATCAATGGCTCATTATCTGAATTTAATAGAACTTGGCAAGCAGTGAAGTTCATCTGCATCATGTGCAGTGGAGTTGGTAGGAACCAAAACATACAGGGCAGTGGGCCCCGAGGACAAGAATTATGGGACACTGTCCTACTCAACAGCATCTAAAACATGCCACTTAGCTGTCCAAAATGCAGACTCATTTGCTAAATCTGTCTCTGAGAACCAGGATGTATAAGAAAGATTTGAATAGATAAATGTATATGTAAAAAACAAAAACTAGGTAAGTGTGGGACTATATATCGTATGCAACTACCTGTTCAGAAAGGCTGTCATCCTCAGGGCCATCGTTGGTCTGCTGAGAGCCTGAACGAGGCCATGGAAGACTGGAAGTCAATTCTGTTGGTTCCATGTTTGCACTGGTCAATGGCTGGAACATTTAAGAAAGACTTGTTGGTACACAAACATGGACAACAAATTGCTTCTTTTAAGCCTAATATTTGAAAGAATACAATAAAAACATGAAGTCAAATAATCCTGCTGAAGTCCTAATGTACATTAAAATACACATCACAGAAATAATCCAAAGCATCCACATTGTTCAGGTATTACAACTGGTTTTGGTGTTTAACACCCCTCAGACATGAGTCATGGGGACCCAACACACACCCTCAGTTACATGTCCTTCTGGGGACTGACTTTGCTCCAGCTCTGAACACACTAGTTTACACTTGTTAACATGTGCTGTGGGGACCCCGTGAGTGTCCAAAAAAGACACTTAATAAACACATTTAGAAACCATGGCGTCTCATTAAATTTTACCCAGATGCAGCTCGGCAACTGCATACACAGACGATTTAACTGATTGCTGTAGTTAAGGACATCTGGCCATCAAATGTCAGTCAGACCTACGCCATGTCAACACATCTCATAGTCAAGGACATCTTAGCCTTACTATTACATTTGCTTCTATTACTATCTGTATCCAAGTTTTCAAATCCTACTGCAGTGTTACGTAACCCATGACCTGGGCCCCACTGCCCTGCACGTGTTGTAGGTAACCCTACTTTAAACACACCTGACTCAAATCAATGGCTCATTATCCGAATTTAATAGAACTTGGCAAGCAGTGAAGTTCATCTGCATCATGTGCAGTGGAGTTGGTAGGAACCATAACATGCAGGGCAGTGGGCCCCGAGGACCAGAATTATGGGACACTGTCCTACTCAAAATCATCTAAAACATGCCACTTAGCTGTCCAAAATGCAGACTCATTTGCTAAATCTGTCTCTGAGAACCAGGATGTATAAGAAATATTTGAATAGATAAATGTATATGTAAAAAACAAACACTAGGTAAGTGTGGGACTATATATCGTATGCAACTACCTGTTCAGAAAGGCTGTCATCCTCAGGGCCATCGTTGGTCTGCTGAGAGCCTGAACGAGGCCATGGAAGACTGGAAGTCAATTCTGTTGGTTCCATGTTTGCACTGGTCAATGGCTGGAACATTTAAGAAAGACTTGTTGGTACACAAACATGGACAACAAATTGCTTCTTTTAAGCCTAATATTTGAAAGAATACAATAAAAACATGAAGTCAAATTATCCTGCTGAAGTCCTAATGTACATTAAAATACACATCACAGAAATAATCCAAAGCATCCACATTGTTCAGGTATTACAACTGGTTTTGGTGTTTAACACCCCTCAGACATGAGTCATGGGGACCCAACACACACCCTTAGTTACATGTCCTTCTGGGGACTGACTTTGCTCCAGCTCTGAACACACTAGTTTACACTTGTTAACATGTGCTGTGGGGACCCCGTGAGTGTCCAAAAAAGACACTTAATAAACACATTTAGAAACCATGGCGTCTCATTAAATTTTACCCAGATGCAGCTCGGCAACTGCATACACAGACGATTTAACTGATTGCTGTAGTTAAGGACATCTGGCCATCAAATGTCAGTCAGACCTACGCCATGTCAACACATCTCATAGTCAAGGACATCTTAGCCTTACTATTACATTTGCTTCTATTACTATCTGTATCCAAGTTTTCAAATCCTACTGCAGTGTTACTTAACCCATGACCTGGGCCCCACTGCCCTGCACGTGTTGTAGGTAACCCTACTTTAAACACACCTGACTCAAATCAATGGCTCATTATCCGAATTTAATAGAACTTGGCAAGCAGTGAAGTTCATCTGCATCATGTGCAGTGGAGTTGGTAGGAACCAAAACATACAGGGCAGTGGGCCCCGAGGACAAGAATTAAGGGACACTGTCCTACTCAACAGCATCTAAAACATGCCACTTAGCTGTCCAAAATGCAGACTCATTTGCTAAATCTGTCTCTAAGAACCAGGATGTAAAAGAAAGATTTGAATAGATAAATGTATATGTAAAAAACAAACACTAGGTAAGTGTGGGACTATATATCGTATGCAACTACCTGTTCAGAAAGGCTGTCATCCTCAGGGCCATCGTTGGTCTGCTGAGAGCCTGAACGAGGCCATGGAAGACTGGAAGTCAATTCTGTTGGTTCCATGTTTGCACTGGTCAATGGCTGGAACATTTAAGAAAGACTTGGTACACAAACATGGACAACAAATTGCTTCTTTCAAGCCTAATATTTGAAAGAATACAATAAAAACATGAAGTCAAATAATCATGCTGAAGTCCTAATGTACATTAAAATACACATCACAGAAATAATCCAAAGCATCCACATTGTTCAGGTATTACAACTGGTTTTGGTGTTTAACACCCCTCAGACATGAGTCATGGGGACCCAACACACACCCTCAGTTACATGTCCTTCTGGGGACTGACTTTGCTCCAGCTATGAACACACTAGTTTACACTTGTTAACATGTGCTGTGGGGACCCCGTGAGTGTCCAAAAAAGACACTTAATAAACACATTTAGAAAGCATGGCGTTGCATTAAATTTTACCCAGATGCAGCTCGGCAACTGCATACACAGAAGATTTAACTGATTGCTGTAGTTAAGGACATCTGGCCATCAAATGTCAGTCAGACCTACGCCATGTCAACACATCTCATAGTCAAGGACATCTTAGCCTTACTATTACATTTGCTTCTATTACTATCTGTATCCAAGTTTTCAAATCCTACTGCAGTGTTACTTAACCCATGACCTGGGCCCCACTGCCCTGCACGTGTTGTAGGTAACCCTACTTTAAACACACCTGACTCAAATCAATGGCTCATTATCTGAATTTAATAGAACTTGGCAAGCAGTGAAGTTCATCTGCATCATGTGCAGTGGAGTTGGTAGGAACCAAAACATGCAGGGCAGTGGGCCCCGAGGACCAGAATTAAGGGACACTGTCCTACTCAACAGCATCTAAAACATGCCACTTAGCTGTCCAAAATGCAGACTCATTTGCTAAATCTGTCTCTAAGAACCAGGATGTAAAAGAAAGATTTGAATAGAAAAATGTATATGTAAAACAAAAACTAGGTAAGTGTGGGACTATGTATTGTATGCAATTACCTGTTCGAAAGGTCTGTTATCCTCAGGGCCATCGTTGGTCTGCTGAGAACCTGAAGGAGTCCATGGAAGACTGGAAGTCAATTCTGTTGGTTCCATGTTTGCACTGGTCAATGGCTGGAACATTTAAGAAAGACTTGTTGGTACACAAACATGGACAACAAATTGCTTCTTTTAAGCCCAATATTTGAAAGAATACAATAAAAACATGAAGTCAAATAATCATGCTGAAGTCCTAATGTACATTAAAATACACATCACAGAAATAATCCAAAAGCATCCACATTGTTCAGGTATTACAACTGGTTTTGGTGTTTAACACCCCTCAGACATGAGTCATGGGGACCCAACACACACCCTCAGTTACATGTCCTTCTGGGGACTGACTTTGCTCCAGCTCTGAACACACTAGTTTACACTTGTTAACATGTGCTGTGGGGACCCCGTGAGTGTCCAAAAAAGACACTTAATAAACACATTTAGAAAGCATGGCGTCTCATTAAATTTTACCCAGATGCAGCTCGGCAACTGCATACACAGACGATTTAACTGATTGCTGTAGTTAAGGACATCTGGCCATCAAATGTCAGTCAGACCTACGCCATGTCAACACATCTCATAGTCAAGGACATCTTAGCCTTACTATTACATTTGCTTCTATTACTATCTGTATCCAAGTTTTCAAATCCTACTGCAGTGTTACTTAACCTATGACCTGGGCCCCACTGCCCTGCACGTGTTGTAGGTAACCCTACTTTAAACACACCTGACTCAAATCAATGGCTCATTATCTGAATTTAATAGAACTTGGCAAGCAGTGAAGTTCATCTGCATCATGTGCAGTGGAGTTGGTAGGAACCATAACATGCAGGGCAGTGGGCCCCGAGGACCAGAATTATGGGACACTGTCCTACTCAACAGCATCTAAAACATGCCACTTAGCTGTCCAAAATGCAGACTCATTTGCTAAATCTGTCTCTAAGAACCAGGATGTATAAGAAAGATTTGAATAGATAAATGTATATGTAAAAAACAAACACTAGGTAAGTGTGGGACTATATATCGTATGCAACTACCTGTTCAGAAAGGCTGTCATCCTCAGGGCCATCGTTGGTCTGCTGAGAGCCTGAACGAGGCCATGGAAGACTGGAAGTCAATTCTGTTGGTTCCATGTTTGCACTGGTCAATGGCTGGAACATTTAAGAAAGACTTGGTACACAAACATGGACAACAAATTGCTTCTTTCAAGCCTAATATTTGAAAGAATACAATAAAAACATGAAGTCAAATAATCATGCTGAAGTCCTAATGTACATTAAAATACACATCACAGAAATAATCCAAAGCATCCACATTGTTCAGGTATTACAACTGGTTTTGGTGTTTAACACCCCTCAGACATGAGTCATGGGGACCCAACACACACCCTCAGTTACATGTCCTTCTGGGGACTGACTTTGCTCCAGCTCTGAACACACTAGTTTACACTTGTTAACATGTGCTGTGGGGACCCCGTGAGTGTCCAAAAAAGACACTTAATAAACACATTTAGAAAGCATGGCGATGCATTAAATTTTACCCAGATGCAGCTCGGCAACTGCATACACAGACGATTTAACTGATTGCTGTAGTTAAGGACATCTGGCCATCAAATGTCAGTCAGACCTACGCCATGTCAACACATCTCATAGTCAAGGACATCTTAGCCTTACTATTACATTTGCTTCTATTACTATCTGTATCCAAGTTTTCAAATCCTACTGCAGTGTTACTTAACCCATGACCTGGGCCCCACTGCCCTGCACGTGTTGTAGGTAACCCTACTTTAAACACACCTGACTCAAATCAATGGCTCATTATCTGAATTTAATAGAACTTGGCAAACAGTGAAGTTCATCTGCATCATGTGCAGTGGAGTTGGTAGGAACCAAAACATACAGGGCAGTGGGCCCCGAGGACAAGAATTAAGGGACACTGTCCTACTCAACAGCATCTAAAACATGCCACTTAGCTGTCCAAAATGCAGACTCATTTGCTAAATCTGTCTCTAAGAACCAGGATGTAAAAGAAAGATTTGAATAGAAAAATATATATGTAAAACAAAAACTAGGTAAGTGTGGGACTATGTATTGTATGCAATTACCTGTTCGAAAGGTCTGTTATCCTCAGGGCCATCGTTGGTCTGCTGAGAGCCTGAACGAGGCCATGGAAGACTGGAAGTCAATTCTGTTGGTTCCATGTTTGCACTGGTCAATGGCTGGAACATTTAAGAAAGACTTGGTACACAAACATGGACAACAAATTGCTTCTTTCAAGCCTAATATTTGAAAGAATACAATAAAAACATGAAGTCAAATAATCATGCTGAAGTCCTAATGTACATTAAAATACACATCACAGAAATAATCCAAAGCATCCACATTGTTCAGGTATTACAACTGGTTTTGGTGTTTAACACCCCTCAGACATGAGTCATGGGGACCCAACACACACCCTCAGTTACATGTCCTTCTGGGGACTGACTTTGCTCCAGCTCTGAACACACTAGTTTACACTTGTTAACATGTGCTGTGGGGACCCCGTGAGTGTCCATTCAATTCAATTCAACTTTATTTATATAGCCTCAAATCCCGGCAATGCCATCTCAAGACACTTTACAGACAGAGGGGAAAACATAATGAAAGCCAATTCATAACAACCTATATAAGGAAACCAACAGATTGAGTTGAGTCCAACTCAATCTCCCATCCTGAGCAAGCACACAGGCGACAGTGGGAAGGAAAAAACTCCCTTTTAACAGGAAGGAAGCCTCCGGCAGAACCTGGTTCAAGGACAGGCAGCCATCTGCCTCTGCTGTGTGGGGGGAAGAGGACAGAAAGACAACAGACAACAGGAACTGCTACTCCCGGCCAGGGAGACCTGCTGAGACAGGAGACATACATGTTAATGATGCTACACTGTTATTGGGGGTAAAAGAGAGAGATAAAGAGAAAGAAGCTCAGTGTATCAGGAAATGTCCCTCAGCAGTCTAAACCTATAGCAGCATAACTAAGGGATGCTAACCATCCCTAGTTATAGGACTTATCAAAAAGATAAGTCTTCAGCCTAGTCTTAAAGGTGGGGAGGGTGTCTGTTTCCCTAACACTAACTGGGAGCTTATTCCATAAGAGAGGGGCCTGATAACCAAAGGCTCTGCCTCCTGCTCGGCTCTTTGAGACTCTAGGAACCACAAGTAAGCCTGCAGTCTGCGAACGAAGTACTCTGCCTGGTATATAAGGAACTATGAGGTCTTTGATATATAGTGGTGCCTGGTTGTGGAGGGCTTTATATGTAAGGAGAAGGATTTTAAATTCTATTCTAGATTCAACAGGCAGCCAGTGAAGAGAGGCTAAAACTGGAGAAATATGATCTCTCCTGCTGGTTCTGGTCAGGACTCTGGCTGCAGAATTCTGGATCAGCGGAAGGCTTTTCAGGGCATATTTAGGACAGCCCAGTAATAGAGAGTTACAGTAATCTAGTCTCGAAGTAACAAAAGTGTGAACCAGTTTTTCTGCATCACTCTGAGACAGAATGTCCCTAATTTTGGCTATATTGCGTAAATGAAAGAAGGCTGTTTTAGTAACCTGCTTAATATGTAGCCAAAGGACAGGTCAGGGTCAAATATTACTCCAAGGTTTCTCACTGTAGCACTGGAATCTAAAGTAATGCCATCCAGGTTCATTACAAAACTGGAAAATTTAGCTCAGAGTTTTTCAGATCCAACGAGAATTACTTCAGTCTTATCTGAGTTCAAAAGGAGAAAATTTCTAGACATCCAAGTCTTTATGTCTATGAGAAAATTTTGTAGCCTATTGGGCTGATTTGTTTCATCTGGTTTAAAGGATAAGTATATCTGAATATCATCTGCATTACAATGAAATTTTATTACATGCTGTCTAATAATTTTGCCAAAATGGAGCATATATAGCGTGAAGAGTACTGGTCCAAGTACAGAACCTTGAGGAACTCCATGACTTACTGTAGTTTGTGAGGAGGACTTGTCATTTACATGAACAAACGTGAACAAACTGAAGTCTATTAGATAAATATGATTTAAACCAGCTTAATGCTGTACCTGTAATTCCAACCACCTGTTCTAGTCTCTGTAACAGAATGTTATGATCGACTGTATCAAATGCAGCACTAAGATCAAGCAAGATAAGTACGGACACAAGTCCTTTGTCTGAGGCCATAAGAAGGTCATTAGTAACTTTCACCAATGCTGTCTCAGTGCTATGATGAGCTCTAAATTCTGACTGAAACTCTTAAAATAAATTATTTCTGCTCAGGTGGGCATGTAGCTGAGCGGAAACTATTTTCTCCAGAATTTTGGACATAAACGGGAGGTTAGATATAGGTCTATAATTTGCTATCACCTCTGGATCCAGAGATTGCTTTTTAAGTAAAGGCTTGATTACAGCAGTTTTAAATGATTGTGGTACATATCCTGTCACTAAAGACATATTGATAAGATTTAGTAGTGATGTATTAATTAAAGGGAAAATGTCCTTAAAGAGGCTCGTTGGGAGAGGGTCTAAGATACAGGTGGATGGTTTAGATAAAGCTATTATTTTAGTTAATTCAGAGGGTTGGATAGGACAGAAACTATTTAGACACAAGTCAGATCCTGGTTCTAAGGATGCTTTGGAGACCACAACAGACTCAACATTATAAGTAGAAGGAAGAATATTGTGAATTTGATCTCTAATAGTATCAATTTTATTCCTGAAAAAATACATGAAATCATCACAGCTAAGTGAGAAAGGAATACATGGCTCCTCAGCGCTCCGGCTCCTAGTAAGCCTAGCTACAGTGCTGAAAAGAAACCGAGGGTTGTTTTTGTTTTCCTCTATCAATGATGAATAATAAGCTGTTCTTGCCATACGTAAGGCTTTTTTGTATACGATTAAACTTTCTTTCCAGGTTAAGCGAGACTCATCTAGTCCTGATGAACGCCATCTGTTTTCCAAATGCCTTGATGCCTGTTTTAGAGCTCGAAGCTGGGAATTAAACCAGGGAGCCTTCATAATCTTACCTAATTTCTTCTTCTTTAGGGGAGCAACATTATCCAAGATTGTACGCATTGAAGCTATTATAGTATCAGCATGTTGATCAATCTGAGCAGGAGTAAGGCTTAAAGGGGGACTCTCAGTCATGCTAACACATGGTAGAGGTGAAAAAATTGATTCAATTGATTGTTTAAATTTTGTAATATTGTCTGATAAACATCTACTATAGTAGAATTTATTTTTGGTCAGTGAGTAATCAAATAAAGTGAATTCAAAGGTTAATAAGAAGTGATCAGGCAAGACAGGGTTTTGAGGAAATACTTTGAGCATGGACATTTTGTGAAAACCCAATTGAGTTTAGAATAAAGCTAAAGGAAATGATTAAACTATCATTTTCATCGTCAACATGAATATTAAAATCACCTAGTACAATGACTTTATCAGTACTCAGCACTAACTCAGACAAGAGATCAGAGAATTCGGTCAGAAACTCGGAGTAAGGTCCAGGTGAGCGATGCTAAAAGGAGCGGTTTCTCTGAATTCCATTTTGGATGAGATAAATTTAATGTCAGGAATTCAAAGGATTTATAGTTAGTTTTGTGCTTAGGATTAATTAAAAATTCTGACTGAAAAATAGCTGCAACACCTCCTCCTCTGCCTGTAGTTCTAGGAATGTGAAAGTTTAAATAGTTAGCTGGCGTAGCTTCATTAATACTAACATAATCCTCTTGCTGTCACCAGGTTTCCGTAAGACAGAATAAATCAATGTGGTGATCACCTATCAAGTCATTGACTAATATAGACTTATTTGGGAGGGATCTGATATTCAGTCGGCCACACTTTATCGTCTTATTTTCTGATTTTATTAGATCTATTGTTTTTATTTTTATGAGGTTTTCACGATTAACCCCAGAAGTGTTTTTGTGTTGTTTAATTCTTACTGCTGGGAAGTTGTATAAGGTCGGAATGGGGTTTTGGGTGAGCGGCGGCAGGTGGGAAGCTGCAGAAAAGTGTGTAGGACTACAATTCTGCCTCCTGGTCCCAACCCTGAGTTGTCAATTTAGCTGACTAATGAAAGAGTCCATATTGCTAGATAAGAGAGCGGCTCCATCCAACATGGGATGGATGCCATCTCTCCTAATAAGACCAGGCTTTCCCCAAAAAGCGCTCCAATTATCTATAAAACCCACGTTGTTATCGGGACACCACCTAGACAACCAGCGGTTGAAAGATGACATGCGGCTAAACATGTCATTGCTGATTAAATTTGGCAAGGGACCAGAGAAAACTACGGAGTCCGACATGCTCTTGGCAAAGTTACACACCGAAGCAACATTAATTTTAGTGACCTCCGATTGGCGTAACCGGGTGTCGTTACCGCCGACGTTAATTACAATCTTACGGTATTTACGTTTAGCCTTAGTCAGCAGTTTCAAATACGATTCAACGTCGCCCGCTCTGGCCCCAGGAATGCATCTGACTATGGTCCCCGGTGTCTCTAGAGCCACGTTTCTGACTATGGAACTACCTATTATCAGGGTTTCTGCCTCAGCGGGTGTGTCGCCGAGCGGGGAAAATCTGTTAGAAACGTGAACAGGTCGGTGGTGGCCAGTGGGTTTTGGTTTGGGGCTACGCTTCCGCCTGACCGTCGTCCAGCCCGCCTCGGCTCCCGGCTGCGCGGGAACTGCTGAAGGACCACTAGGTGGGCTAGCTGCCCTGGCTGGTAGCGCCGCACTGGCTAATGGGGGCTTGCTGACTAACTGCTTTCCTAACTGAGTGCGGAGCTGGGCTTCTAACTCGCAGAGCCTCGCCTCCAAAGCTGCCAAGCTGCTACACTTAATACACCTACCATTATCACTAAAGGAGGCGGAGGAGTAGCTAAACATCAGACACACCGAGCAAGAAAAGGCAGGGGACCGGGGTGTGGGAAGAGAGCTAGCAGCCATGCTAAAACCGAGTGCTTGAGCTGTTTAAGTCAAGTAAACAGAAAGCCAAAGATCCCGAAAATAAATGCAATATATAGAAGAGTGGTTTGGGAAGGTATTGTGCGCTGAAGTGAGTGGTTGGTTAACAATAGATAGAAGTTAGAAAGAAGTTAAAGGAGCCAACGGCTCGTAGCAATCCGCTGTGACACTCGCTAGGCAAACAGGAAATGACAATATGTTACCGCAACGTCCGCAATGTCCACAAAAGACACTTAATAAACACATTTAGAAACCATGGCGTTGCATTAAATTTTACCCAGATGCAGCTCGGCAACTGCATACACAGAACATTTAACTGATTGCTACAGTTAAGGACATCTGGCCATCAAATGTCAGTCAGACCTACGCCATGTCAACACATCTCATAGTTAAGGACATCTTAGCCTTACTATTACATTTGCTTCTATTACTATCTGTATCCAAGTTTTCAAATCCTACTGCAGTGTTACTTAACCTATGACCTGGGCCCCACTGCCCTGCACGTGTTGTAGGTAACCCTACTTTAAACACACCTGACTCAAATCAATGGCTCATTATCCGAATTTAATAGAACTTGGCAAGCAGTGAAGTTCATCTGCATCATGTGCAGTGGAGTTGGTAGGAACCAAAACATGCAGGGCAGTGGGCTCCGAGGACAAGAATTATGGGACACTGTCCTACTCAACAGCATCTAAAACATGCCACTTAGCTGTCCAAAATGCAGACTCATTTGCTAAATCTGTCTCTAAGAACCAGGATGTAAAAGAAAGATTTGAATAGAAAAATATATATGTAAAACAAAAACTAGGTAGGTGTGGGACTATATATTGTATGCAATTACCTGTTCGAAAGGTCTGTTATCCTCAGGGCCATCGTTGGTCTGCTGAGAGCCTGAACGAGGTGATGGAAGACTGGAAGTCAATTCTGTTGGTTCCATGTTTGCACTGGTCAATGGCTGGAACATTTAAGAAAGGGTTGTTGGTACACATGACCGGTTCTTTGCTTGTCACTGAAAAGTCTACATGAACCGCAAATTTTAAGGAAGCTCCTTTGTCTCCTGTCTTACATTACAGGATGAATTTATAAATCCAGGTCTGCTTGACCTCAGTCGACACAACGGCAATGATCAGACACACCTGGATTAATCAGGTCTAATATTACAGTATTAGTTGTAAAATTGAGGCTCTGTGATATACCAAGACAGTAGACTAGTGCCGAACAAAAGTTTAAAAAAAACAAAAGAAAAAAAAAACGTCAACAACAGTGTGAACATATACAAATAAATACCCAACATGCTTAGAAGATTTGGCAACTGAGGCAATGAGATTCTGGCTTCTTAGGCTAAAGTGCAGCGTGAAAGCCTCCAATAATCACACAGCCTACAGACTCGTCTGTTTGTCAAGAAACGCAGGGGGGGGCGGGCTGCTATAATTGCACAAGTGAAGGACCTCTACTTTCTCCTTAACGAGATGTCACATATTATTAATAATAATAATAATAATAATACTTCAGGAATTGTATGTTGGAGTGGTTTTGAAACCATGACTTTTTCATACTGTGGTATACCTTGAAGCCTGTAGCCAGCCTATTCTTAACTGATAATGAGCATACAATATGATTCCCATGTTCTTTTATGGATTTTGGAAAAATGTCACTTATGGGGACATCGTCATACCAGTAATCCATGCCTGCTGCTACCTACATGTGTGATTTAAGCCTTAAGATAATAAACCAAATCATAAATCCCAAATTATTTTGGATGGAATTTTCCCTACCTACAATGAAATTCATGTTTAACCACACAACACTGCCAAATTTAAAAGCAACAAATGGATATATCCAAAATCTGTGACACAAGCTAGCTACCTAGCTAGCTGAGCTGCACATTCTCAAAGAAATCACAACAGACAGACAGCAATGCTATGTTGTCAATGCATAACTTAAATAATAAAATCTTAATACTTACGGACATGTTCTTTAGTAGTCACAGCTTTAAACTCCGGTCTCATTTCCTCATCAACTGCCCTTCGAAAAATTGTGAGAAATTAAGCTACTGCTAAATAGTTGCTACTTCCTGCTTTTCAAAAATAAAAGCCGGCGAAAGGAAGTAAAGATTAGAACAAAAGATATCAAATCAAATTTGATTTGATTTGATTTGAGAACAAAATATAGTGTGTTTTTGTTAATTTTTTGGCGTATTCTATCTATTTTAAATGGATAGTATGGAATACAGTTACAGTTCTTTGTAAAATCAGATTTAAATGTTGGTGTTTCTATTCAACTGAATTCATTAAATAAAAATAACATCAAAATCTACATCTCAAAGCTACAGCAGTTAACATTTTAAAAAAAGATGTTTTCTTTACATATTTTTTTAAAAAAATCTACCATTGTTTTAACAGCATAATTTTAGACAGATATCCCGTTGAATTTCCAGGTTTCCTCCCTCTTTTGGATTCTACTGCCATGCAAGGGCTCAATTTTAGCTACACCACTGGGGTAACACTATTTTAAATAGTATCAATTATTGACATATTTTATTTGATTTTTTTGTATTTGTTAGTAGTGTCAGTGAAATATAAGTAAAAATTTAAAACAAAAAAAGGTCCCCTGGGGACCGGAAGCCCTACAAGAACTCATGGTCAAATTGGACCTTAACTCTACCTGGTAAAATTTTCCTGACAAGAACTCATGGTCAAATTGGACCTTAACTCTACCTGGTAAAATTTTCATGTTCTGTGACAAAGCTGCCTTGTCACTGACACCCACACCCCCAACCACCTACCTGACTGTGTTCCGGGTCGTCAGGCCCAGCAAATCTCTCGCAGTCCCACGTAGCTGCTTTAGTTCAGTCATGCCACCTGTCAGGTAGCAGACTAATAGGGATGCACACCTATTGGTTTTGCTACAAATACTGGGAGCACTACTGGGGTGTCATCTTCATCTTCTGGGGGGTTGGTGAAAACTGGGTTAAGAGGTTTACCTGTGTTTTATGGCTGGAGTATGCCGCAATGCGGCAAAGACGTCATCGTCCCGTGACTAACGGATTTTCAGATTAATACACCGTAGTATTATGTTTTTCTATGTTCATCTGTGGAAATATGTATGGGGTTACGTTCATGAACTTTGTTGATATGGTTTCTTTGGGTGGTTGATATATTATTGGGAAATTTGGGGGAAAATCTCTTTTATTTGTAGTAATGGGAAGTTCATGGGAAGGGGCGGGGCATTGTGTTTTTAAGACGCTCATGCAGAGCTCATGCATCTATCCATCCATCTTTCCATTAGTCTATCCATCCATATATCCATCTATCGATCACCCCATTTATTCATTCATCTATCTATCTATCCATCCATCTATCCATATATCTATCTTTCCATCTATTCAGCCATCCATCTTTCCATCCATCTATCCATCCATCTGTCCATCTATCTTTCCATCCATCTATCCATCCATCTACTCATCCATCTATCCATCCATCTATCTTTCCATCCATTTATCATCTATCCATCACCCCATTTATTCATCCATCTATCATCTATCCATCCATCTATCCATTTATCTATCTTTCCATCCATTCAGCCATCCATCTATCATCCATCTATCATCCATCTATCCATCCATCCATCCACCTTTCCATCCATTTATCTATCCATCTGTCCATCTATTTATCCATCTATCCATTTATCTATCTATATTTCCATCTATTCAGTCATCCATCTATCATCCATCTATCCATCCATCCATCTAAATTTTCATCCATCAATTGATCCATCTATCCATCCATCTGTCCATCCATCTATCCATCTGTCTGTCCATTTATCTTTCCATCCATCTATCTATCTATCCATTCATCTATCTATCTTTCCATCCATCAGTCTATCCATCTATCCATCCATCTATCCATTTATCTATCTTTCCATCTATTCAGCCATACATCTTTCCATCCATCTATCCATCCATCTACTCATCCATCTATCCACCCATCTATCTTTCCATCCATTTATCATCTATCCATCACCCCATTCATTCATCCATCTATCCATCCATCTATCAATCTATCCATCCATCTATCCATTTGTCTATCTTTCCATCTATTCAGCCATCCATCTATCATCCATCTATCCATCCATCCATCCATCCATCCATCCATTTATCTATCCATCTGTCCATCCATTTATCCATCTATCCATTTATCTATCTATATTTCTATATATTCAGTCATCCATCTATCCATCCATTTATCTATCCATCTGTCCATCCATTTATCCATCTATCCATTTATCTATCTATATTTCTATATATTCAGTCATCCATCTATCCATCCATCCATCTAAATTTTCATCCATCAATCGATCCATCTTTCCATCCATCTACCTATCTTTCCATCCATCTATCATCCATCTGTCCATCTATCTTTCCATCCATATGTCCATCCATCTGTCCATCCATCTATCCATCCATCTGTCCATCAATATATCCATCTATCTGTCCATCAATCTATCCATCCATCTGTCCATCCATCTATCCATCCATCTATCTGTCCATCCATCTATCCATCCACCTATCCATTTATCGATCTATCTTTCATCTATTCCGCCATCCAGCTATCATCCATTTATCCATCCATCCATCTATCTTGCCATCCATCTATCCATCCGTTCATCAGTTTAGCCAGCATGTGCATCTGGTGTTCATTGTTATATTTTTAATATAAAAGAGCGCATCAGTTCAGCGGACGTGTGAATCTGAGGGGTATGAAAGGAGCAACAGCTGGACAGACACGTTTCATGCTGGTGTCTGAACTTCCCAGTGCTGCAGCGGATCTGATTTTTTCATTGACATCATATTCTGGTGTAGAAACCTGACGACGCAGCCAGTGTTGACACATATCACGCAGCTACACTCAATTCAGAATTTACATTGCTGCTGCGTGCAACTGTTTGGTCCAATGGCATGCGGCAGTGCTGTGGAGTTCAGATAAAAGCATGCAACAACTCCAAAAACGTTTCACACTTTTGTCGTTTCTTTCCCACTTTTTTTTTTTTTTTTTTTTACTAGCAAAGCAGTGCTGCTGGTGCTGCGTGGAGCAGAAACTGCGCTGCGCTTCTAAATAGTTTTATCCTCCGCAATACAGCTGCATATATATTTATATATAGCCTATATAAATAGATATTTTTTATTTTCTTTGTACAGATCAAGAACTGTCCGTTATATCAGCTGATGTGCTGATGACTCAGCTGCCATGTAAAATCACTCCAATCCCGCAGATCTGGCGACACAAATATTACATTAGAAATGTTTCATTCATCATGTTTCAACACATGAGTTTTTTCAGTGCTCTCAGGTAAAACTCTCAAGACAGAGGCATGAGCTAAAACTTTGCACTGGAGGGGGTGGAATGGTTCCTCATGACAGCGCTAAATGGGGCCTTTACATGAAAAACGGGATTAGTGATATGTGGGGGGACTGCAGGCTGACAAAAATTCTCGTAGCTCTGGGCCTTTTAGTGTTAAAAAGAACTGTCTTCTCCTGAACATCTCCAAGACCAAGAAGGTTGTGGTTGATTGCAGGAGATCTGCATCACACAGAAAGCCAGTGTGTATTGATGGAGAGAAAATAGACTGTGAAGACCTACAGGTACCTGGGGGTGTTTCAGGACCAGAGGTTGGAATAGTTAGCCAATACAGACACAACATGCAGGAAGGGACAGAGTCACCTTATCTTCTTCTGATGGCTCAGGTCCTCTGATGTCTGCAGTGACCTGCTGCAGATGTTCTATAACACAGTCATCAAAAGTGTGATGGTTTACGCTGGTGTCTGCTGGAGGAGCAGCATTACAAACAAGGACTGCAAAGGACTGGACAAACTGGTCAGAAAAGCTAGTTCTGTCCTTAGTAGAAGTCTGGACCCTATCAGAACTGTGGTGGAGCAACGATAGCTATTCTTCTGGAAGGACAGAGAGACTGGTCTCATTTTGATGCAGGACTGAAAGGTTCAGCAAGTCCTTTATTCCAGCAGCCATTAAACTGTTTAATGTTAATCTTTAATTTTATCTATTTATCATTGTAACAAATTTTTGTGAAAAAGGGAACTGTTGGAACAACCTGAATCCCCACCCCTTATCTCCTTCCTGGGAATGAATAAAGCATCTCTCTCTCCCCATAAATTATATATATATATATATATATATATATATATATATATATATATATATATATATATATATATATATATATATATATATAGATAGATAGATAGATAGATAGATAGATAGATAGATAGATAGATAGATAGATAGATAGATAGATAGATAGATAGATAGATAGATAGATAGATAGATAGATAGATAGATAGATAGATAGATAGATAGATAGATAGAGCATGTGTATATGTGTTGTCTGTCCTAAAACTGCAGTGTGGAATATGACCTTATAAAAAAAATTGCACAAATGCTCACCCCTGTTATGTTTTTATGCAGTCTGCACGAGTTTCAAAACCTGTTAATGAATTAAATCTCTAATAAATTTACACTATGAACCCCATTTTTGCCTTTTGTTAAATTTTCATGAAAGTTCAGTGAACAGACAATTATCTAAGTGAAAATTCAAATGTTTAAGTACTGAATTACAGAAGTCCATCTTTATAGATAAATGTCCACTCATAGTTTGAGTTCGAAATTGTCTTTTAAATTGAAATAATCTTTTAAAACTGATCATTTCATGCTATGGTCACAATCCATATCTGTGGGGACCAGGAAGAAGGCGGTGCCTAACCATATTTGGAAAAGTGTGTGAATTTACAATCAGGTGCTATACCACATATGACCTTCGAGGGGGCGCTCTCAGTACACACACCTTAACACAAAAAGACAGATAAACATTACTTATGGGCCAATGCCTGAAACTTTGCCAGCACCTTCATTTTACCTTTTAGAGTCATTTAAAGTGGAGTTCCTTCTGGGGACCAGCTTTTTGGTCCCCACAAGGACATTGGTCCCCATTACGTGACTGTGTAAACAGATTGATGTCCCCATACCGTAACAAAAACCAGAACACACACACACACACACACACACACACACACACACACACACACACACACAGTGTTCTATTCACACCTGATCAATCAGGGGGACATGGAGACGCACGACGACCTCCTGACTAAATGAGGCGGGGCCAGCTGGGGGCGGGGCCGGCTGGGGGCGGGGCCGGCTGGGGGCGGGGCCGGCTGGGTCAGGCCGCAGGGGGTTTAATCATCAATCAGCCTCCGACTAACTTCTGTCCAGGTCTCTGACAGGGAGATGGATGTGGCGGCGTCTCCAGGAGGCCGTATCTCTCAGTAATCTGCTTGTTAGCATTCACTGATAGCAACATGATCCACGTCGCTTTATCTGCCGCCATCACAGATCGCTTCGCTGTTTATGGCGAGGGTCAACAGTCCATCACTCCAGCCGCAACGCTGCGAGGTGCCATGACTGGACAACACACATCGGCGCAGCGTGAGTGTCTCCCACGGGGCCCGCCGTGTCAGCGGCTCCATCACAACCAGCAGACGGATGGACACCAGCCACGTCTTCCTGCTACTATCTACCTGCTGTCCTCACTGCAGCACCTCCACCTCAGCTGCATCCCAAACGTCTTCTTGGCTTTATTCCAGCCATAGAGGATCATTATTTTCCTGCTTTTCTCATCACTTGTTGATCTTTGGCTGCTCCTGATTGGACATTACCGTCAGTTTAAGCTCTCTGATTGGTGGAAAGTCTGACAGGAAGTGTCTTCATCATCATGTCCAGGTGAAAATAGAGGTCTCTTAGCAACATGGTAGTGATGGTGATGAAGATGTGATAAATAATGGTGGATTTACCATCTAGAGTCTCTGAATAAACACTACATGTTGTGTCTGGATTGTAAACCTCCTGGACGGATAGAAACCCTGGAAAACCTCCGTAGACCAGCTGGAGGGTCACATGACCAATAATAATAATTTATCCCCCCCGGTATGGAAACACCTCGGAGAGTCTTCCTCGGAGAGTCTGCCTGAACTCTAACGGCAGCAGACCAGCTGCTTTCCTCCTCCAACGGACTTGCTGATCAGACAACAACCACCAACAGCTTTTACCGCTCAGGAGTCCCCATGGCGGCGGCGAGTGCCAGCCAGTCCGCCATCCTTCGCTGGACTCGCGGCTCTGCTGAATCCTCTGAAAAGCTCGGAGTGAAGCTGAGACGTCAGACAGGACCGCTGACGCTGCAGAGGGACGACTTTTAGAGGAAGAAGCCTTTAATACGGAGCTTCTCATCAAGGTGCAGCATGAAAAGCCGAATCCGGGCCAGGTTTCCGCTGCATCCCAGCGCCCCCCCCCTCTGGAAACTATCAGACGTAGATAAACTGAGGACAGAAGCGGACCAGGAGCTCCGACCGATGCAGCCCTAACCTGTTTCATCAGCCCCCCCCGAGCCGACACGACCAGAACCACAGAACCCAGTTCCTCCACTGAGCAGGTCTGCTCTGGAGTCGTCCTCCCATCTGTGTTGGCGTCACGCCGCCGCCGAAGCGTCACGGCGCCGCAGCTTCTCTGCCTGCACAGCTCTACCGCCATCGGTCCTCTGCGATCGTTCCTGCAACTCGCAACGAATGCAAAGTGTGGGAGGTACTCACGCTCACACGCGTCTCCCTTCTGGTGGAATCCGGCTTTGCAGATACATTTCCCAATGGGCACCAGCCACTCCCCCTCAACGCTGCAGTGCATCTTGGGAGAGTTGTCGGCTTCCTCCTCGGCGTCGTCCACGCACATCCCCCCCACTTCCACCAGCGAGGAGAACTCTGAGCCCGTCACCGTGTCGGGGAAGGTGGCCAGGTTCTCGATGATAGACCAGCACTTCTTGTAGTAGACCTTGACGGAGACCAGGGCGATGCAGGCCCCGACGTCCTGGAAGGCCAGGTAGAAGCCGCGCCTGGACAGCGGTCCGATCACGCGCACCTCAGTGTTCAGCTTCATCTTCCTCTCGCCCAGGTCGCCCTGGGTGAAGCTCTCGTCTGCAGCGATTGTGTCGATTTTCACGTACTGGTTCTCCCTCAAGCCCCGGCCCACCTCGGAGTCCGTCTCCTGGTAGAAGAGGTTGAACGTCTCCTTGCAGGAGCCCACCACGCCGGGCAGACTGTTGCAGTCCCTCAGCGTGAACTTCAGCTCCACAAAGATTCTCTGGGCGTCCCGCTTCTCTATCCAGTTGGTCCGAAGCCAGTTGTTCTGGTTGGGCTCCATGACCTGGCACACCTGGTAGGTGCGGATGGGGGTGTAGTTCTCATCCAGGCCGCTGATCTCTTCCCACTGAAAGGAGACACACCGGTAAGACACGCGTCCACACGTTCCTACGCAGCAGCAGACACAGGAGGCGGTTCTGGATCGTTCTGAACCTTCTCGCTGCTGAAGCGTTTAGATGCAGAGCCGCCTCTTTGTCTGCTTCTGCAGCAGAGCTTTGTCCGGCCGCCATGTGTCCTCTGAAGGCTGCGACCCCCCATCACAGGCAGGAAACCAGCAGTCTAACTGGGAAATGTGGATCTGCATGCAGGCGGTGAGGACTTACCCCGTTGGGAGGGTAGGAGATCCACTCCAGTTCTGTCTGGTGTGCTTTGGAGTCCAGTAGAATCACTGGTGACAGAAAACCAAGAGGCAGGTGGTTAAATCTCACAGGGCCTGGTGGGCCACGCCGCGGCTCATACACCCCGACCCACTTCCTTTTTTATGAGCAGCAGCTAAAGTAGAAAACACACAAACATGACATCCTCACCTCCACGAGACAACTTTCTATCCGGAGACAAATCACGAAGGAAAAGTCTGGAAACACACATGTGGAGAGGGAGCTTCTCACGCGCGAACATTCAGCTCATACAAAGCAGGATTCTGTCCTTTTCAACACGCGCAGCCAAGAAGAAGCGCACCGCACCGCACCGCGCCACCGCACCGCACCGCGCCACCGCACCGGCGGCACCGCGCCACCGCACCGCACCGCACCGG